>NC_091473.1:250880532-251180532 GCF_036971445.1 Narcine bancroftii
GTAATGATACAAATAAATTTTTCCCAAAAAAAGATTAAAGAGTGAACTCATTTGGTGCAGGCATCTACCCTCCACACAGATTGTAAGAAAACCTAAGAGCATGAAATCAAAACGAACCCATACTAAGAACGCTATTTTTATTGTGAGAGAGACTGCAGTGTAATAGGTTCAAGAGTATTCACACCAAAAAAGTCAGGAGGAGATTTTGAAGAACCTCCTGCAAATATTTGGGGAGTCCTACTACAAAGGCAGAGGCCAAACTATTTGACTAGTTCTGGCAAGAAAAGGAGAGATGAGAGTCCTGGAGTTAACGAGTTGAGATGGAAAACGTTGAAACGGTCAGGTACAGCCTTCTAGAACAGCAACGTTTTTGGCTATGTCCTCCTTAGGATTGTACTCAGGGTATAAGGGCTCCTTTCCTTGAGAAGCAGACATTTTGGTTTCTTCCATACTTTTCTCCTACCAACTGCATGAAAACATTTTTAAAAATTGATGTCAAGCGAGGTCAAAAGAAAATAAGGTGTTTGCCTAATTGTGCTGTGGCCCCAATGGGCCCAGTGGGGGTGGTAAGGCCGCCGTTGAGAATGGCTGATCTGGGACTCCCTCCCTTGAGGATCCAGCAGGGTAATTCCAACATGCTTGTGTGATCATCATTCACCAACAACATCCTCAGAATTGAGGAATCAAGATCTTCCTTTGCAGTGCCTCGTCTCCCAGTGGTAGTCATGTTGGACATGTTCAGGTAAGTAAATTGGCTAAATGACCCAGAAAGTAGGGGGATAGCAGGAGTAATGGGGTAGAAGGAGTTGATGGAAATGTGACAACATGGATAAAGAATTGATGGACAGTAGGATTTCATTGAGCAACTTAATGTCTATCCACCAAACTGAAAACAATTTTTTTTTTTTTAATTACCCTCTCTCTTTATCTGGCATCCTAAATAAAGGACATTTCATATGCATGCAATAGAGCAAATGGATTAAGTCAGTGGTTTTCAAACTTTTTCTTTCCACTCACTTCCCACTTTAAGTAATCCCTAGGCCATCGGTGCTCTGTGATTTGTAAGGGATTACTTAAAGTGGGATGTGAGTGGAAAGGGAAGGTTGAGAACCACTGCTCTAGACCCAATTGTTACTGAAATATTTGGCTTGAGAAAAATTGCCATTGGCCCATTTCCTTTGGAGTTGTGAAACCGTGCACATAACGAGTCAATGAGGGATGATTAAAACCGTAGTTTTCAAACTTTTTCTTTCCACTCACATACCACCTGAAGTAATCCTTTACTAATCACAGAGCATAGGGAACACTTAAAGTCGTAAGTGAGTGGAAAGAAAACCACTGGTTTAAGTGAATATCTCTTTAAGAAACTCCACAGGCACCATGGGCTGAATGTCCTTGTGTAGCAATGTCCCTCTGTATTTACAGCTGCGTTAAAAGGGCCAAAGCAAGTGTTTGGGACTTCAGGAGGAGCCATCACCATAATCTGTCGGTATCGTGCCTCATCTTATAAGAACTACGAAAAGTACTTATGCAAGGGGTCCGAGCGGAAATCCTGCAGTATAATTGCTCGTTCTCCAAGCCAGTGGAAGAATATTGATAATAGAGTGATAATTGTGGACAACCAAACCACTGGAGAGTTTTCCATCACCATATCTCAGCTATCCTATGCAGATTCAGGACCCTACTGGTGTGGAATTTCAACATTCGGCTACGACAGAATGTTTTCAGTGCGAGTAAACATTACCAAAGGTAAGATAAATTTCTTACTTTTCAGAAGGCAAGATGAAATTCATTCCCTCTCGATCAGCAGTTTCCATGCACTCAAAATGACAGAAGGGGCTGGTGGAATGCTCATAAAACAAGCAATATTTGGCTGGCAGATTTTTTGAAATGATCTGAAATTAGGCGGATCCATGGATCAGATGGATTCAAAGCTTTATGGGCCAAACACAGGCAGATGGGACTTCTGTGGGTGGGACATTTTGGTCAGCATGGGCAAGTTGAGCCTAAAGTCTGTTTCCACACTGTATGATCCAGTGGCTCTACACACTGATCAGATGTGTCAACAAATGCAAACCTGCTTTGAAGTACATACCTTCTACTTTACCATACCCTAAGAAAGCGAGCTGACTTTTTTAAACTGTAGATGAGCTATTTCTACTGCCAGGAGTGTATTTTGGAAAGAAAATGCACAATTTCAGTTTCGCTGTGAAAATCCGAGTTGGATTTTAGGCGGTGCTAGCTAAATGAAACTGATTAGCATTGTTAATGTTCACACAAGTTATGAGTTAAGTCTTTTTAAATTGATATTCAATTACATATAAATTTAATATCTAGCACAGGTTTCTCAAGCTCTTGAAACTAATCATTCAAATGCAGGCAAGCTGGAGCTGCCATTCATGAAGATATTTCAACCTGGACTTAGCCCATCTCTAGCACACTTTTTACTGTCAACCCAGGAAAATAAATGTGAGAGTCCACATGAACCAGGAAAGTGACCCAAGAATAGCAGAGGAGATTTGACTTGGACAAGGAGTTTGGTAGGTTGAACCAGAGCAGGCTTTCCACAGTAGAGCTCTGAAGAGTGTTGCAGAACAAGAGGCTTGGAGGTACAGAGGTGCATGAAAGTAGTGGCACAGGTAGGGAGGGTAGTGAATAATTTGTTTGGCACACTTGCCTTCATCAGTCAGGGCACTGAATAAAGGAGTAGGAACATCATATTATTACAATGGTGAGACCACACTATGCACAGTTCTGGTCACCCATTCAGCTGGAAAGGGTGCAGAAAAAAATTAATGAGAGCATTTCTGATATATTGAGAGAATACATGCATGACATCACATACAACCCTGAGATTCCTTATCCTGTGGGTAAGGCAGAATTGCCACCTTTTGGTAGTGCAAAAAAAAACTTCATGAAGAACACATGTAAACAAATAAAGAACATTTAAGAAGAATTTGGACAGGTACATGGATGGGAAAGGTATGTAGGGCTATGGACTGGGTGTAGGTCAGTGGGACTAGGCAAAAAAATAATAATTTGGCACAGACTAGAAGGGCTGAAGAGGCTTGTTTCTGTGCTGTAATGATATATGGTTCTAACTGTAAACAGATAGCAAATGCAAACTGACAGTGGAATACAGAGAGAATTAAAAAGTATCAATAAAGTGCACAAGTAAGAGACCTTAAATGAGTCCCTGAATGAATTTGTTGTTAAGGTGTCTGATGGTGGAGGGGAAGCAGCTGTTCCTGAACTTGTCGGTACAAATTTTGAGGGACCCACACCTCTTTCCTGATGGCAGGAACAAGACAGAGCATTTGCTGGGTGGTGTGGATCCGTGACAATTGCTGCTGCGCTCCAATGGCAGCGTTCCCCGTAGATGTTCTCAATAGTGGGAAGGTTTTGCCTGTGATGTCCTGGGCTGTGTCCACTACCTTTTGGTGGGTTTTAAACTCAGGGGTATTGTTGTTCCTATACCAGACCATGATGTAGCCGGTCAGCACACTTTCTACCACACATTTGTAGAAATTTGCCTGTGTTTCTGGTTTAATATCAAACCTCCGCAAACTCCTGAAGAAGTAGAGGCGCTGACATGCCTTCTTCATGATGTCATTAGTGTGTTGGGTCCAGGAAAGATCCTCCAAGAGATTGACTCCCAAGAACTTAAGTTTGCTCCCCCTCTCCATCTCTAATCCCCCAATAATCACTGGATCGTACACCTCTTGTTTTCCCTTCCTGAAGTCAACAATCAGCTCCTTGGTCTTGGTAACTACTGAGTGCAAGATTGTTGTTGGAGCACCATTCAGCCCAATTCTCCTTCCAGTTTGCTAACTTTATACAACTCACTACCATGGTATCGTCAACAAATTTGTAGATGGTGTTATTATCATGCCACACAGTCGTAGGTGTAAAGTGAGTAGAGCAGGAGGCTAAGAATGTAGTCCTATGATGCTCTGGTACTGATGGAGATTGTGGAGGAGATGTTCTTGCCAATCTTCACTGATTATTGTTTGGAGGTGAGAAAATCCATGATCCAATTACACAGTGGAGTGTTAATTCCCAGGTCTTGGAGTTTGCTGATTAGTTTTGAGGGGATGATGGGGTTAAATGGCGAACTGTAGTCAATAAAATGTATCCTGATGTGTGCATCTTTGCTGTCCAGATGTTCTAGGGCTTCAGGTGAAGCCATGAAATGGCATCCACCATACACCTGTTGCTACGATAGGCGAACTGGAATGTATCCATGTCGCCACTCAGACAGGGGTTGATCTGCTTCAACCTTTCAAAACACTTTATCACTGTTGACATAAGTGCTACTCATCAATAGTCATTAAGGCAGGTTACTACATTCTTCCTGGGCACCCATTTGAAACAAGTGGTTATAACGATATCCATGAATACATCGGTAAGTTGGTCAGATCATATTTTTAACACTCAGCCAGGTCCCATCCATACTCCTGCCAGGAATGTTAGGCTAGAATTATAAACAGAGGCTGGAAAGGCTGGGACATTTCTCCTTGAAGGGTAGGAAGCTGAGTGGAAATCTGTACAGAAGTTCATAAAATCACGAGGGGCACAGATAAATAAAATATCATGATCTTTTTCCGCAGTAGCAGAATCTAAAACGAGAGATCTATTGTTCCTTTTCCCATGGCTATGCCAATGTTCTATCTCCCCTTCATTTCAGCCGATGCCACAATAGATTCTTGAGATTTTCCAGTTCTTGCCCTTCAACTCCCTGCTTCTCTTTAAATTCCACTCCCCAGGTTCAATCACACCTGTAATGAATTAATTGCAAAGGCTGACCCTCAAAATTTGAGCACAGCCAATATTGTTGTCAGAACACAAGAAGAAGGAGCTGGTAGTCGGCTATCTGGCCCATTGAGCCTGCTCTGCCATTCAATGAGGTCAGGACTCAGCTCCTTAACTCTTCATTCCCCTGCTCTTCAAAAATCCATCTATCGGTGTCTTAAATGCATTAATTGAGGTACCCACCACTGTTTCCTTAAGCAGAGAATTTCAATGCATTCAGTTCACAGATTGACCGCTCTCTGGGAGAAGCTGCTTCTCTTCATCTCTGTCTTAAATTTATTCCTCTGAATCTTGACCTTTGTCCCCATGTGCTTGTCTTGCCTGCCAATAGAAACATTCCTGTATTATCTATTCCTTTCATAATTTTATATTTCTATACAAGATCCCCCTCATCCTTGTAAACTCCAAAGTTCCAGTCGACTTAATCTCTCCTCATAAGAGAACCCTCTCATCTCTGGAATCAGAGATGTGTTAGAGCTCTGGGAGCATCTCCACATCCTGTCCTCAGGATCACTGAACTCCAGTTCGGTGAGGTTTAGGGTGGATGATGTCCCCAATGGGAGATCCACTGATTCTGCCAAGCTGGGCAGAAGGTGCTTGACTGGGGTAATAGATGGACAGCTTGTGCGCTGTTGCACACCTCTTCATGTTACCCTTCGATCTCCTCTCAGTAAAGGGACCTCAGATTCTTAGTACCATCTCGAATGCGCCTCATCCATTTTGAACAGTTATGGGTCAGAGATATCCTCAAGGCAGTGGGAAAGGTGTGCTTCTTCCTCTGTCCACCTGTAACCTCCTGCTGTGATGGCAATGTTCATTATTCCAGTGGTCAATGTACCAGTCATCTTTCTGGCTGAAGCTCGAGAAAAGTCATAGAGACTTAAAGTTTGACAACACAGAAATATGCCCTTGGGCTCAACTTGTCCATGCTCACCAAGTTGTCTAGCAAAGTTCGTCCCATTTGCTTGCGTTCAGCCCATAACCCTCTAAAGCAGCCATTCTCAACAGGGTGGGCGCAATATCCCAGGGGCCAGAGCACATTTAAGGGAGACTGCAGAATGAAATCCTAAAATGATTCTTAGGTTTTATAAAGCAGTCAGCAGGAGAGAGGTACAGAAGAAACCAACTAAACTTGACTGCTTCTCAGGGAAGGGGACCCATAAACTTTGAGCAGAGTCCTAAGGGGCCCATAGTGGAAAGCAGGTTGAGAATGGCTGCTTGGAACCTTCCACTACATGCATTTGGGAATTTTAAAGCCCTTCATTCAATGCTGAAAGTGATTTAAGAGTCAGTAATTTTGGGGTGTGGCCTGATGCCACCTGTAGACATTCCTAGCTAGGAGAGCAGACCTTCCAGAAGGTTGTAACTGAACCAAATACACTGCCTTCAAGTTATTTTCCATGTCAGAATTATTAAATGGTTGCTATTTTGTCTCTTGAACTTTCATCTCTGGGTCATTAGACAAACAATTTGAATTATTGGTTGAGTGAAATGATTACTTTGTCAATGTACCACCAAACGTTAGTCCAATCTATATCACCTGGAACTGACCTCATGGCTTCTCTCACTTTATCAAAGGAAGGACATTTATCAGACAGACCACACCACAATACCCACCACATGCTCTGTTCTCGCTGCTGCCATCAGGAAAGAGGTGTAGGTGCCACAAGACTCACACCACCAGGTTCAGGAACAGCTGCTTCCCCTCCACCCTCAGACTCCTCAAAGACAAACTCAATCATTTAAGGACTCTTCTACTTTATTGATTTTTTTTTAAATCGTCCCTGTATTGTAGTTTGTTTACATTTTGTTATCTGTTTACAGTTCTTTGATTGTTTGCATGTTTACGCTGGGTACAGTTTATTATTTGCACCACCAATAAGTTGTAATTCTGCCATCCCCGCACGAAAAAGGAATCTCAGAGTTGGATGTGATGTCATGTATGTACTCTGATAATAAATCTGAAAGCTGTACAGGGTCTTGCTCATTGATTTTTCCAAAGGGAATAAAGTTTTATTACTGTGAACCAAATGCTGGATATAAACTTGCATAACCTGCAAAATACTTCCCTCCTATTGTTTTATTTCAGCTTCAACAACGCCATCCCCAACATCTCCACATGAACTTTGGGAAACTGTTGAGCAGACAAATGAAAGGTAGGATGGATAAATAAATAGAACCGACAGTGGATGCACAAATACAATCGAAAATGCAACAGTTACAAGGTTTATTTGACCCAAAGAGCTTTGCACTGAACTTTCAGCAATAGTAAAAACACCACAGCCATCCAATCTACACCCCATCTTGAATTCATCAACCACGGCTCCAATCATGGCAAACGCCTATTTCCAAAAAGGTTTAGAGGTCAGATTTTTACTATGAAATGGCCAGAAGATTATATTTATTTTGTTCGTTCTTTTTCATGCCAATCCTAAATCACCCCTGAATTCAATGGACTTTTACAAGTCAATCACATTCAGGTTTCGGAGGTGACATATTGGCCAGACTCGGCAAGGGTAAACTTGAACTAGTTCCCTTCTCCCTGGGGTTTTCATGATCTGGTTGCTTGGGTTCTGCGGCTGAGACTAAGATACATTAAAATATATTTACTTTAACTTTTCCAGCTGCCACAGTCTAATTTGAAGATGATCCTGGGGTCGATGGTTTCATCCCTGGACACCTCCTTCAGTGATATGACCACACATTTGTCATTGTCAGTTTCCTGTTCACTTAAAGGAATTCTTGTGATACAGTAAAACTCCTGGCATCCGACACTTATGGGGATTGCAGTTAATCTTGGTAGGATGTACAAAAAATGTCAACGTGCTAATATGCCTCAGATTTTTTTTTTAATTTGGCTGTTGCTCGTGAAGAAGTTCCTGGGCATTAAGGAGGCGAATATTGTTCAGGATTTCCTCTCTTCACCAACTTCCTCAACTTGTTCCTGTTGAGGCTTTAAAAGGCACAGGTGGGACCTCACTTAGAATATGATATTGAGGCTATAAAAGGCACAGGTGGGACCTCACTTGGAGTATGGCGAGCAGTTTTGGGCCCCTCGTTAAAGAAAGGACGTGTGGTACTCACTTTGCCAGCATATATACTAAAATTGGAATGATACAGAGAAGATTAGTATGGCCCCTATGTGTTATCACTGTAGGACTCAAGTTGGTACTTTTTTTCATTCTGTCTGATTGTGGACAAGGTTAGGTCTTTTTGGATACAAATTAATGTTTTTGGATGATTTATTTGAGATTATTATTGGATCCAATGTTTTTTTTAATGGGGAATATTATAACTTTGACAAGAGATTTAAAAATGGATAAATTTCAATGTGAATTTACTCGTTTAGCTTTAGCAGTAGCGAGGAAATGTATCACGATTACATGGAAGAATGATAAGATTTGAATATGAATTGTTGGCATAATGAACTGAAAGCTTGTGTTTGTTTGGAAAATAACATATAATTTATGTAATAATTATTTTTTATGTGAAGATGTGGGTCTCCAAATTTGAAATGTATGGATTTGGAGGTACATTAGTTATTATTTTTGGTGTTTTGGTTTTTTTTTAATTTGTAATGGTCTGGCACATTCTGCAGCAATGAATAAGTATCTGACATACGCTTTTTATCCCTGTAAGAGGGTTTTTTTATATATAAGGGGGTAAGTGGAGGGGGGATATATAGGGTTTTTTTCTTTTTAGGGGTTGGGTTTGTATTTTTTTGTGTGTTTTTAATCATGTATTTTATATACTCATAAATAAAGTTTATACAAAAAAAAGATGTGTTGACGTTAGAGAGGAATCAGTGGAGGTTCTTAAGGATGATTCTGGGAACTCATGGCCTGCACTAATTGGAATTTAGGAGAATGAGGGGTGACGTTATTAAAACACCTCAAATCTTGAAAGGCATGGACAAAGTAGATGAGGAAAGGATGTTTCCCATGATGGGAGAGTCTAGACCAGTGGTTCTCAATCCTTTTCTTTCCACTCACATACCACCTTGAGTAATCCCTATGCCATAGATGCTCTGTGATCAGTAATGGGTTACTTCAGGTGGTATGTGAGTGGATAGAAAAAGTTTGAAAACCACTGTTTTAATCGTCTCTAATTAACTCGTTATGTGCACCATTTCACAACTCCAAAGGAAATGGACCAATGACGATTTTTCTCAAGCAAATTATTTCAGTAACAATTGGGTCAAGATCAGTGATTCTCAACCTTCTCTTCCCACCCTAAGCAATCCCTTACTAATCACAGAGCACCAATGGGATTACTTAAAGTGGGATGTGAGTGGAAAGAAAAAGGTTGAGAACCATTGGTCTAGGCCAAGGGAGCACACTTCAGGACTGAACAGAGATGTGGAGAAATTTCTTCAGTCAGATGGATCTCTTGAATTTGTTGCCACAGGCGGTTGTGGTGGCCAGGTCATTGGGTGTATTTAAGGCAGAGATTGATAGGTTCTTGAGTAGCTAGAACATAAAAGATTATTGTGAGAAGGCCGGGCAATGGGGCTGAGTGGGGAAATGGATCAACTCATAATTGAATGTGGGACAGACTTGATGGGCTGAATAGCCTATTTCTGCTCCTGTCTTATAGAAAAACTGAGTGTGGTGAATGACTGCCAAGCTGCCTGTCTCCCCTCTGGCGAGCCTTGCTGTACTAACATTGGCTGTGCATTTTCTCTACTGTTAAGGACACTCCCCTTGGATATAACTGTATATGCATCTATTGTCTTTCATTATTGTACCATGAGTTTCTGCTAATAAAAGCCATGATTATCGTTTGACAACATCATCTTTGTCTACTTCATCAACTGGCACTTTACTGAGAAATGTAAGAAGCACAACTGAGTTAATTGGAATGTGAAAATGACCTGTGGAAAAATAAACTCTGTTCTTTTCTGCTCCAGTAGTATCACAAATTTGATCATTCTTCTGGGAAGCATATTTGGAGTATTGATTATCGCCGCAATTTTTATCGCAAGATGTAGAAGATATTCAGCAGATGGTAAGTCACACGATTTTAAAATGTCCAATTGCAATTTGAAGAACAAACTTACTTTCAGTGATTGAGCTCAAGAGGGGAGCTTTGTATTCTCCTGGAGATGTTCTACCTCCTTGATCTGTAACTTGGAGCCAATATGAGAGCAACTCCAGCAATTTCTGAGCCTAATTTCTGGTAAATTTGAGTCAGACAATTCAGTGTTGTATTTCATTCAAAAATATATAACTAAAATCTAATCCTCATTGTTGAGATCATGCACTGTGTCACGTTCAGAAAACTCCTCTCCATGTTAACTTATAACCTAGGTTTCAGAGGGCCAATTTGATTGACTGCACTCTACATTGCCAAGTAACAGAGCCACTCAATCGCATCCCCTGCAACCCCCCTCGGCAGCCCCTATGTTTCCCGCCCCTTCTCTCCACAAGGAGACAAGGCTAACGACTTGCAGAAATGGAGAACGTTTCCACTTACAATTGGAATCTGTGGTATTCTCTTCCCAAGGACGCATTGAAGATGATGTTCGATAGCAGCTAGGATCTCAATGAACGGTGGAGCAGGCTTGATGGGCTGGTTGGCCGACTGCTGGTCCTATTCTTAGCATAATGGTTAGCACAAAGTTATTACAGCACCAGCAATACAGGTTCAAATCCACAGCTGGCTGTAAGGAATTTGTACCTTCTCCACACGACCCACATGGGTTTTCTCCAGGTGCTCTGGTTTCCTCCCACCCTTCATTGTTGGTAGGTTCATTGGGTGCTATCAGGCGGCACAGGTTTCATGGGCCAGATGGCCCCTGTATCATCCTTGTTCATTAATTTTTTTTTAAATTAAATTCCAAAAAAGCAGCAAGGCAGTAAAAAAGGACAAACGATCACCAGCCACTGCCAAACTCACAGGACCCATTTGAGTTAACATTGAAAACTGGGCCTCGGTTAATGGCAAGTGAGCCTCTCCATGAAGTGTCATATTGATGAAGGGTTTCGACCTGAACCTTCAATAATTCCCCCCACTGATGCTGCTCAACCTGCTGACATCCTTTAGCAGAGTTTTTTGGCACTTGTTCCCAGCGCCTGCCGTCTATTAGGCCTCCCTGAACTGCCACACAGGTCGGGTAGGGCGCTGAAGCAATGTTTTACTTCACCAGTGGATAATCTTCATGACTGAGAAAATTAATCTTAATGTAACCACCTTCTCAATGATCTTTTTGCATCCATCTGGGTTTTAGATTTAACCTTTTTGTTGGAACAATACAATACAGGCTCTTCGGCTCACTATGTTGTACTGATCTACGTGAGCCTTCTCTATACATTTATTGTGCATTGAGAAATATTGGAATTGTCAAAAATTATAAACTGTAAATTATACCATGACTTTAATTGAAAGAGGTGATAAATTGTTGGGCGAGGGGTTGGATCTGAGAATGTAGTCCCTTTGAGCTGTTGTAAAGATAGGAAACATGACAACAAATAGATGCACCAATGCTCAGATCAGCTGTGTCTTCAATGTTGATTGAGGGATTCATGTCATTCAAATGATAAGGTAAAAAGTGCCACAAAACCTTTCGCCAGCGTCAGCGCCAAAGGGGTCATTCACAGGCATCACCCCCCCCCCCCCCAACCGAGGTCTTGTACCCGCCCCCAACCACACACTTAGCACAAAACATTTTTCATTGAAATATACTGTTCCCTAAATGAATTTGAAAGAAATACAAACAGAAATAGGAATGGGAAAATACTTACGCTCATGACGACAGATGGGAAGTTGTGTTGTAATGTGCAAATTAGGTCTTTATTCCTTGGAGCGTAGAAGGTTGAGAGGGGATTTGTTAGAGGTATTTAAGATTATGAGGGGGATAGATAGAATTGATGTGGAGAGGCTTTTTCCCTTGAGGGTAGGAGAGATTGAAACAAGAGGTCATGAGTTAAGAGTTAAGGAGCAAAAGTTGAGAAGTAGCATGAGGGGGATTTTCTTCACTCAGAGAGTGGTGGGTGTGTGGAACGAGCTTCCGGGAGAAGTTGTGGCAGCAGTGTCAATTTTGTCATTTAAGGAAAAATTCGATAGGTCTATGGATGGAAGGGGAATGGAGGGTTATGGACAGGGTGCAGGTAGATGGGACTAGAGGAGAAGAGGAGAGGATTTAGTTTGGAGTGGACTAGAAGGGCCAAAATGGCCTGTTTCCGAGCTGTAATTGTTATATTGTTATAAACAGTGACCGAGAAGTATAGAAGAAACCAACTAAACGATATCTTCACAGGGAAGTGGCTCATAAACTTGGAACAGAGTCCTGGGGTGGGGGGGGGGGGGGGAGGGGGAGGGGGGGCTGAAAAAAAAAGGTTGAGAATATCAGCTCTAGAACTAAACAATGAATGAAAAGGTGTCCTGAGACTACAGATGCAAATAGAGCCATGGAAAAATATACAACGCAGCAGGCATGAGAATGCAAAATGGCAATGCAGCCCTTTTCCCCAAGCAGATCAGAGCGGGTCCTGTGAATGTGCAATTTATTCAAGTCACTCCTTCACCAGCACAGATTATGGCTCTGTAATTCATTTACTAAGTTATTAACCCAGTCCTAGGAGTTCAAACACACTTAGTGGGTATAGGAAACATAGAAACATAGAAACATAGAAGATAGGAGCAGGAGTAGGTCATTCGGCCCTTCGAGCCTGCTCCGCCATTCAACGAGATCATGGCTGATCTTAAAGTTCAGTGCCCCGTCCCCGCCTTCTCTCCATAACCTTTAAGTTCAATATAGATTATTTTCAGAACTAGCTGAGTTTGAAAACTTTTGAGTCCCACTGTGGAATATTCTGTAAGCTTGTAACTATTTGTAAAGAAGAATCTTTTGACATGGAAATTATTCTTTTTGCCTGTTTTGAAGTAATTTGCTTCTCTTTTTGAAGATTTATCTTTTCCAAATATGAAAACACACTGTCAAATAATGTTCTTTAAAAGATATATGCAATGATTTCACAGTTTAATTTTTTGTCATATCTCTGCAATCTATTTTTGTATCAGTAGAGAAAGGATTCAGATACATAGATAAAGACTCCAATCCGGTCTACAATTCTGTGGTAAGGAATTCATATCTGATAGCTGCCAAATTATTTATCTGGTGTTTAGAAATAAAATAAGTCAAATATTCCCATGCTTACATTAAAAATGTTACAAATTGAACAAAAAAAACTGCACATGAATCAAAGTGAAAGAGAACTTTTTTATGTGAAAATGCTGGAAAAACTTAGCATGACACAGGAAGAGAAAAAATGGAATGTTTCAGAGAGAGAGAGAGAGAGAGAGAGAGAGAGAGAGAGAGGCCTTCATCAGAAGTGGGAAAGAGAGAAAAGACGTTTGCCTAAGTGAGAGGAAATGTGGGGATAGTGGAAATGTTTATAGAGGGGTGAAATCATGTCATTTAATGGAAGGTGAAGCTCCCTTGTGCAAAGTCATCTAGGTGACTGGGTAAAGATTTGGCAGACTTGGGATGTGCTGAGCAGGCCAGAATATACAAATGAAAAACAAAAAGAATGAAGGCAGGAACCACAAGCAGGATTGGATGGCACAATAAGCACAGGGAGGCATGGTCAGAGTGGCGGTTAGCACGATGCAATTATAGTGCCAGAGAACCAGGTTCGAATCCGGCACCGTCTGTAAGGAGTTTGTATGTTCTCCCTGTGTTTGCGTGGGTTTTCCTCCGGGCGTTCTAGTTTCCTCCCACCCTTCAAAATGTACGGGGGTTGTAGGTTGATTGGGGTATTTGGGCAACACGGGCTGGAAGGGCCTGTTACTTATGCTGTATGTCTAAATTTTTTTAAATTAAATTTAAAATATTTAAAAAATTAAATGTAAAAAAGACTTCTAACAAAAACAGAAAGAGCAAGTTGTCTCAAATTAAGAGACTTTGAGTTGCAGTGGAAGACGAGGTATTATTTGCAAAGCTGACATTGGGCCTTGTTGTAAAATATAGGAGGCCACAGGCAAAAGGGTCAGAGATGGAGAGGGATGGGGAATTAAAGTGGCAAGCTGTCCTAAATTCAGCATTACTCCTGTGGACTGGATGCAGGTGTTCCACAAGCACTATCTACATGTGGTTTCTGCAGTATAAAGGAGGCCACATTGTGCTCATACTGCAGCATATGGTGTTGGAAACAGTGGAAGTGAATTGCAGCATTAATTGGGTGGACGGTTTGGGTTCTTGGATGATCAGAAGGGAAGAGATGAAAGGACAGGTTCTGCACCTGCAAAAGGGAAGTGCCATCTGTTGGGGAGTTGCAATTGGGGGTCAGAAGAGCGGAATAGGGAGTTGCAAATGCAGTGACCTCTTTGAAATGCTGAATGGGGAGGAAGGGGGATACGTGATGGTGAAATCTGGTTGGGGCTGACAGAATTTGCTCAAGATGATCGTGGGATGGAAGGTGAAAGTCAGGAGAACTTAATTTTAATTTGGAGATACAATACAGGAACACACCCCTTCATCCCATGAGCCAATTGCACTCATGTGAATAATGAACCTATTAATCTGTAGGTCTTTGGACTGTGGGAGGAATCCAGAGCACCTGGGGGAAAACTCCCTTGCACAAAAACTCCTGACAGAGGGTCACTGGTGCATTGTGCATTGTGCATTGTGCTAACCGTGCCGCTCAAATCTGTTCTTGTTCTGTCCAGGAGGAGAGCGGGTGGCAAAAGAGGTGCAGAAAATAGGCAAGGTACAACCTGGGGCTCAGTCCACTGCGGTAGAGGCAAAGTCATAGTTCAGGAAGAAGGAAGACATTTCACAGGCACCTGTGTAGAATGACTCACCATTGCCACAGAGGTGACAGAAACCAAGGAAGTCCAAAGCTTGGGAATGATCCTTGCACTAGATTGTGAGGAAGTATAATTCAGGTAATTGTCATTGTCTGTGAGCTGGTAGTCAATGTTCATGGCTCACCTACCCCCGAGAAAGAGGTGGAAAGATCTCCAGAAAGGGAAAGGGAGAGGTGGACTATGGGAAAGTGAGAGTAGGTTGGAAATTGACTGCAAAAATGCTGAGATTCTCAAGCTCACCTCCAGTTTAAGCCTTGGGGAAGTGAGGCCTGGGTGGAACTGAAACAAAGACTGCTCCACATATCCCACAAACAGACGGATGCAGCTCAGGGGCCATTCGTGTGTCCAGTACAGATGTGATGGGTCAAATGTCCTCCTTCAGCATCCTATCAATGACTCCATGCAGAGTAATTGGATAAACCTTGGGTGAAAAGTTATCCTTCCCCTTTCACTGAGTGAGTACCTGCAATTGAGAACAATCTTTGTGGTAAAATCTCCAAGCCAATAACACAATTAACCCAGTCACAGTTCAATCTACTTTATAAACCTCTTCAAGGTTAAAAAAAATCATTCAAATTCAAAACTCAATACAAGTAGCGACATGTTGGATGAAGAGTCTTCAATGAGTATTATAAGCCCTCTAGAAACTCAGTGAAAACTAAGGCTTCATTAGGGAGCTGAAAGTATCCTCTACACCCTCGGGATGGGAAGGATTTCCAGGCTCTCACAACACCCAAAAGCTCATGAAGAAACATGTTAAAGCTGAGGTTGTAAAGTTCAAGGCCATCAGAGCACCCAACTCTAGTCTGTCCCATTCCTCAGTACCATATCAGAAACCCAATGCCCAGTTTTTGGCAGATGTCCCTCCAACCCTTCCATCACGGACCACCCCTCGATGTTCACCTTTGATTGCATTTCCTTACACCATAGATGGACACCATTTTAGTTCATTAAGGCCCATGCTGGCTCACAAAGAAATCCCGTCCCACCACTAATTCTACCTCCCACACATTCCTACTGACTCTCTAGATTCCACCACATTAAGAGTCAAATTGAAGAAGCCAATAGACCTACGAACTATTGATTGAACCTGGGTCACTGGAACAATGGGGACCCAGCTCTATCCATTGCACCATTGTAAGGCCATCTCAGGAAATAAAAATACGGTCTTGAGAACTCCCCACAGAGCGAGAGGAGATTGGGAGACTCTCCTCTTTCATTGTGCTCCAACTTAGGTTGCATTGGAATGATAGGTCAAGAGAACAAGCCAAAATACAACAGATGCTGGAAACCTTCATCGGGTCAGGCCGCATTTTAGGAGAGAGAAAAATAGATGAGCATATCACTTTAACAGTTTTGTTGCAGCTGCCTTTTGTATGCAGGGTGGAAAAGGAGTTATAAATCTAAATGTAAAACACGAAAGTTTGCAGACACCAAGGCTGAAGTAAAAACACAGTGCTAGAGAAACTCAGCAGATATAATAGCCTTGATGAAGGGCTCAAGTCTGAAATGTTGGTTATGTATCTTTATCTTTGCTATATAAAGTGCCCCATTTGATCAGCTGAGTTTCTCCAGCGTTATGTTTTTATTACAAATCTAAATGATTCATTAAGCTCACTAATATTAAATGTATACGATGGAGGGGCGAGAACAGCGAACACCAGAGGACATCTGCATAAGGGAGGGGAGGAAAGTTTGGGGAGGCCACAGGGGTGTGTATTTTTTTTCCAGAGAGTGTAATTGGTGCTTGGAATACCTTGCCAAGGGTGGTGGTGGTGGAGGCTGGTACAATGGGGAGATTTATTTTGCTGAGTAGGCTTCCACATCATGGGCCAAAGGCCCTGTACTCTGCTGTCATGTCCTATGTTCAGTTCTAGTGGCTTGAACAGATTTGACCGGCCAAATGGCCTACTTCTTCACTGATATCTTATGGGCTAAATCCCCACAGCATTTGGAATTTGTGGAATTAAATTAAAATTTCCTTTGGAATTTAAATTCAGTTACTCATTGAAAATTGATTTTAAAAGTTTGTCCTTTTTTTGTGATTTTAAACAGTAACCGGTTCACTTATGTGCAGCCAGACTGAGACTGCCCACAAATTGGCGGAACATCTCGTATTCCATCTGGATGGCATTAACATCGACTTCTCTGGTTTCTATCAGATCCCCCCACCCCACCCCCCTCACCATCTATCCTTATGTCTAAGTTCTGTCTCCTTTCCCCCCTGGAGCCATAAAGAACCCCCCTTCCCCAATCAATTCTCACCTTTCCTCTCTCTCCTCCATGTCCACTCAACACCTTTTGCCTGTTGGCCTGTACTCCTCCGCCCTGCCCTTTCTTTCCTTCTCTCCCCCTAACCCACCTTTAAATTCAGATGCCTGTCTGTTTTTTACTCATACCTTGATGAAGGACTCAGCCTCGAAACATCAGTTCTATGTCTTTACCAGACCGGCTGCAAGTCTGGCTGAGTTCCTTCATCAGTTCTGTGCTTTAACTCCCACCATGGTGTCTGCAGACCTTTGGGTTTCACTTCATTAAGTTATTGGAAGTAATCCAGCTGAGGTTCATTGAGTCCAGCTGGGAGTCGAGGGAAATTGGGATTGGATGGAGTTGGCAAATAGGACTGGCAGAGTGGCAGATCAGGCTGAAAGAGCCAAATGGTTTCTTCTACTTCAATTTGATGCTTTTGTGATTAGTATGGTTCCATTCGAACATGCCAGGGGGCAATCTCCATATATTTAGTCTACAACAACAGTACAATTTCGATAAAGTCCTCTGAACAAAATGAAACTTTGTACAACTTTATCTTAATTTTTTTAAATTTAGACATACAACATGATAATAGGTCATTACACCCCACACGTGTGCTGCTCAAGTTACAGTCAAATAACCTACAACCCCGGTACATTTTGAACAGTATGAGGATACCGGAGTCCCCAGGAAAAACACACACAGACTTGGGGAGAATGTACAAACTCCTTACAGACAGCATGGGATTTGAACCCTGGTCCCAATCGCTGCCGCTGTAAAGGCGTTGCACTAAATGCAATGCTAACTGTGTCGCCCTTGCCTGTCCTTCATCCAATTTATTCTATTTTACAAATGACATGGCAAGAACTAAGACCAACCAAATTATTGAGTATTGCAATTAAATCCATTATTAATAAGGTTTAAAGTTTCTTCAACTTGAGATCAACTGTTGCAGTATTGTTTAACCATGAATTATCCATTTCTTTGTGAAGAATTCTAGAGATGATAGAGAAGGTATCATGTGTGACACAGCAACAAACAAATCCAGCACTCCAACACATGAAGACCATTGCTATATTTGCGAGACGTCTGCCCATGAGCAGAAGGAGATCCCCTAGCCACATTGCTGCCCACGTTTCAGACATTTGGTTTTCAATCATTATGCTTCTGTAATTGATATTTCAGACTTGTACGTTAATGTTATTGGGACAAATTCCTTCATCTTTTTCGCTTCCACGGCCCAGTATTGAACTATTGTGACCAGACAAATTATCCACGTTGTTGTACCACAGTGTAATGTCTACCTTTTCAGCAGAAGGGGTAACCTGCTGAACTAAAAATATGAGACGCAGCAAACAGGTCAGTCACGTGTGGATTCACCACCTGACACCGCCAATAATCATTTTGGTTTGACAAGGGAAATCCACTCAAAGATCTTGATGAAGTGCAATGTCTTTCTAAAACAATTACAACATAAGCTTTTGCAAGACCCATCATTTGATTAAATAATTACTGTTCCCACATCCAATGACAAGAACAACTGAAGTTAACAAATTAAATATTTTTGTTAATAAACTGTCTTTTAAACAAAATAAATACTGATATTTGGCAGCTTCTTTCTGTTGACATTTGATTATACAAAGATGGTACAATCTTTGGGATGATGTGTCAGGTGATGTGCGTTCAGCAGACTGATGCCAATCAATCTAGGTACAGGTCTCAGTGGTTCTCAACCATTTTCTTTCCACTCACATCCCACTTTAAGTAATCCCAATGCCATTGGTGCTCTGTGATTAGTAAGGGATTGCTTAAGATGATCTGCGGGTGGGAAGGGAAGGTTGAGAAACACTGCTCTAGACCCAATTGCTACTGAAATATTCTACTTGAGAAAAATTGTCATTGGCTCCATTAGCTTTGGAGTTATGAAACCGTGCACATAACGAGTCAATGAGGGACGATTAAAACAGTGGTTTTCAACCTTTTTCTTTCCACCCACAGACCACCTTAAGCAATCCCTTACCAATCACAGAGCAATGATGACATAGGGATTACTTAAGGTGGTAAGTAAGTGGAAAGAAAAAGGTTGAGAACCACTGGGCTAGCAGAACACATGGGAAAGAAGAAATCAGAATCAGGTTTATTGCCATGAACGTGGAACCAGGACGCTAATGCCATGCCATTGAGTAGAGTTCACAATGTCATCAAAGTGCAGGATGCAAATGTTTGGAGTCGAGGATGGGCAAACCTCTCCAGGGCGAGGTTGGGAATCTGAAGCATTGTTGGAGCTTTGCCAATCTGAGCTTGTGGGGGCTGTTCCAGCACACTGCTTATTGGTGCACTCCTGATGGCGGAACAGCTGGGGGAGACGGGAAGTGAGTCACAAAATAGCACCACAGTAAAACTGTCTTCTTCTTACCACTGAAAGAGGAACCGATCTGCTTGTCTGGAGTCAAGGAAGAATTTCCAGTGAATTAGCCTTTGCAATGACAGCAGAGCCAGTCATGCAGCATGGAAACAGGCCTTTCAGCCCAAAACATCCATTCTGACCCAGTTGGCATTCTGGGACAGTCCTATTTGCCTGCATTTGGACAATGTCCCTCAAAACTAGGGTGGGAAACCTTTTTTTTAAAAAACTCACAATCACTGCTCTAGACTCAATTATTACTGAACTATTTCACTTGAGAAAAATTGTCATTGGCCCATTTCCTTTGGAGTTATGGAACTGTGCACATAACAAGTCAATATTTCTCTTACAAAATATGGATAGTTAGGGAAGCCAACAGTTTCCCTAATGACTTCATCTATGATAGAATATGTAATGGAATATTTGGGAGATAAATTGGTAAAATTAGAGTAGGTTGCATACATACACACATTTTAAAACAGATCTTATTTGAAATATTGAAGAATTCATATTCAGTAACTTTACAGAAACTATGGAGAATGCTGTGCACATTTCATATGTAAGTGCTAATTGAAATGACATCATTAAAGCCACAAGCAGGAGATGCTCTGGCTGTTAAAAGCTCTTTGGAAGGGTTTTGACAGAGTGCACAGAAAGGTCACTCCTGGGTTTTTGTTTACCTAAAGACTACAGCTTGACCAAGAAGACTAACTCCTATTGTTTGCTGGAGAAGGACAAGGTTTTTGCAAGTGAGAAAGTCACATGGGCTTTCTGGCAGTTGGAGAGAGAGAGGGAGAGACACAGCTGAAACAAGCAGGAGAAGCTTGTTGGAACTGAAACGGAAAGCTCCAGAGCAGCGGATGGCTGGAAGTGCTATCTGTCTGATGTTTCTCTTGGAATAAACAGAACAGGAAGGAACTTTGTGATAGCCTGAAAGAAAGATGTTATCATCTGGAGAACCCTGATGGGGCAAGTTGAGGTGACTAATGGTGGTACCTCAGTTGTGGAAATCCTGGAACAATAAATCTCTCTCTGCAAACCCTACGGGAACCTTCCTGAGCGGTAAACATTTACCTATTGAGCACCAAAGCCTGGTGAGCTCTATACATGTTAAATTCTGTGCACAGTATAAGAATTGCCTGCAACTAGTGAACTTGGAAGAATGAGAAGTGAGATTGAACTGTGAACCAAAGAATTTTTCTTACATTTACACGCATATTAAATACACATGCGCTTAGAATTAGAAGGGGGTTAATAGTAATAAGCTAAAGTTTGATCCTGTTTTCATGTTTAAAGAAAATTAAAACTGACTTCTTTCAGTAACCATTTGTCTTGGTGAATTTATATTGTTGCTGAGTTTTGGGGTCCTCTAGGCCCATAATAAAATAAACAATTAGATATTATAGGACTTGTAATTATAAATCCTGTAAATCCAAAAAATTATCTGAATTGATTCCAGATCAATGTGTCATTATGAAATTCTTTGTCAAATTTTGAGTCGAGCCAGGTAAAGCTGATCCCTATAGGGAGGTACTCCTGAGGGACATCAACCCCATCTCAATCCAATTATCTTTTCACACTGCAACAAAAGTTACAGATTCCTGATGTTCATAGCTCAGTAGTAAGAACGGAAACTGAGTAGGCTAATCTCCTATTATTTCTAGTGTTCTGAAGATGCCTTTTGATTCAGTCCCAGTTTCTTGTTTTGCCAGAGATACAAAACCATAATTGATTTGAAATAGTCCAAAAAAGACTCGGTAATAAATATTAGCAGTGATTTAATATTGGATAATATTGGATTCAAATGTGAAATAGTCAATGCCTCCTTGTGACATGTTTTGGACTTGCTCTAATTTGCAAAAATTAGGGACCAACATTTTTAGAACTTTTCCAACCTTATTTAGGATCACTTGAGATCCATGTCCGGTTATTGCACTGTTTGGATTTTTTCTAAAGATGTAAATATTATTTGACTTTCTAATCAAAGACGGGTTATATCATTCTCCATTCTATTAGCAAGAAGTGCAATTCTGATGAGCTCCCAGCTACACATCACTGGTTATTAGATATTATGTTCTTTTTAAATCTGGAAAAAATGAGGCATGAAAATCAAGATTTCTATTGTTAAGACTGGGGGCCCATTTCTAGCTCACTTCCATCATTTCACTAACAAGGTGCGATGATGAATCTCACTGGATGTACTGGCTGGTTTGGATCTCCTGAGGCCACCTGTTTGGATTTAACTTGACACACAATATGAATTTTAACCTGGATCGATGTGGGTTGGAATTCTTTTCATTTTTTCTGACTTACCTCTTACAATCTTGTTTGTATTACCATTTATTGGATTTAGAAATAAGAAGTTTTGCTATTTGTAGGAAAAAAACAGGATTCTGTTGACACCCTGATTAAGTGAAAAAACACACAAATGCTGGAGAAACTCAGCAGGTCAAACAGCGCCTTCACCTTTGCTACATAAAGGCACTGTTTGACCTGTTGAGTTGCTCCAGCATTTGTGGGGTTTTTTTTCATATGTTATTTGTAAATCTGAAAAGGTTTCATTGCAATTGATTCACTGCTTTTGTTTTTCTGATAAAACTCTATAAAAATAATTCTCAAAGAGCAGAAACATGACGCAGAGCACCGTTTGCAGACACTTCTGACCATCCCAATGTCATCCAAGTACCAGTGATATTTAGAGTTGATCTCACAAACTGCTGCCAGAATTGTGAAAGGTTCTACTTTATGACAATATAAATAGCAGGGAGAAACACTGGACGTAACCAGTTGAAATATTCCAGAGTCAGCTGCATTTTGCAAAGTTTATCGGGATGTTCTTTGAAATAAAATATTAACTTTCAAATTCATCAGCATGTTGATAATATATGAAAGTTCCCAAGGAATTTTAGGGCTGCTCTGTCAGAAAGATTTTACCAGCCTCAATCTGCAGGCTGGGATTTAAGGAGAGACTTAAATGGGAAATGGAAGACAGAAGCAGCAAGGTTGAGAGACGTCAGATCATAGAGTCTGGGAACAGAGGCCAAAGACATAAGAGGACGAATAGTTCAAGGAGGTTTTTTGGTCCTCAGGGGCAAGATAATTCAGAGGTTTAAAATTAGCGATGCCAACTCTACCATATTGAAAGGGATATTGGGAACCTGAATGGACGTTTGTCAAGGCAATGTCAATTTTACAAGAAACCATCAGGCAATGGGATTAATCCACAGGACTTCCACATCTCCTTACAATATACGATGAGATGGCAATAACTTCAGCCTGATGACCAGGAACAGCACTGGCGAGATTGTGCTAATAGAACCAAAAGAAGAATTCCACACCCCCGACTGTCCCCTCAAACCCCAGTGCCCACTCAATCCAAGGGATCAAAACTGACTGGCTCATCTCCCAAATGACTCTTAACCCAGGCCCCACTCAAGCTAAGAGGACCAGGATTGACCTGGTCTCATGATGGGACTTCCTGTTGTTCCCACGAGCTCCATTTCAAGAGCTGTGATGGGCCTGGTCCTCACTCCCACATTGTACAGCAGTTAGACACAGGCCCTGTCACATAAATCTGAGCCACACCCAGATAACACTGCACTGAGGGAGAGGAGGTTGAAGGAGAACATGAAGTAAATGCTTACAGCTTCTGGACTTGGGGGTCTGGGAAATATTTGTCATCTGATTAAAGTGGAAACGGTTTGCTTGTGGTTAAAAGGGAATTCACATCTGCATTTGCTCAGCATGGTCTGGAGTGCTGTGTTAGATTTTAATGGTTGTTGTCCAATATTGTTACACTTTCTTTCTTTGGCTTGGCTTCGCGGACGAAGATTTATGGAGGGGGTAAAAGTCCACGTCAGCTGCAGGCTCGTTTGTGGCTGACAAGTCCGATGCGGGACAGGCAGACACGGTTGCAGCGGCTGCAGGGGAAAATTGGTTGGTTGGGGTTGGGTGTTGGGTTTTTCCTCCTTTGCCTTTTGTCAGTGAGGTGGGCTCTGCGGTCTTCTTCAAAGGAGGTTGCTGCCCGCCAAACTGTGAGGCGCCAAGATGCACGGTTTGAGGCGTTATCAGCCCACTGGCGGTGGTCAATGTGGCAGGCACCAAGAGATTTCTTTAGGCAGTCCTTGTACCTCTTCTTTGGTGCACCTCTGTCACGGTGGCCAGTGGAGAGCTCGCCATATAACACGATCTTGGGAAGGCGATGGTCCTCCATTCTGGAGACGTGACCCATCCAGCGCAGCTGGATCTTCAGCAGCGTGGACCATATTGTGTCCAATATTGTTACACTACATTGGTGCCAAACCCGTTCAATTCATGCAGGAGCCTATCCACGTTTTGGTCAAACCTCAATGAAGGTCCCAAGCCCGAAACGTTGGTTATATACCTTTACGAATTAAAGCAGGCTGTTAGATCTGCTGAGCTTCTTCTGTTCTCACTTCATTCACTGAGTCTGCAGTCTTTCGTGTTTGAGTCCAACCTTGTTCAAGACATGGGGGGGGGGGGGCGTGAGGGTGAGGAGGGATTTGGTCATGAGAGGAGATGTTTCTAAACTGACCCATTACTTACTCAGCAAAGTTAGGACAGTTCATGACAGACTTCATGGAGAAATATTAGATCTAAGATGAAATGGAGAAATCTGCTCAGGTACTTCCAAGTATATTCACCCATTGCAACATCAAGGTGAGGGGTGAGTGGGACAGTGCAGGGTGGGAATAAGGTCAGCAGCACTTCAGATACCCTCATGGCTGTTGGGGATATGTTGGCCAGGACTGGGTGGAATACACAAATATGTGTTGATTATTTATGCAGGAGTTGACTTTCCTGGATAGCACCCAAAGAAAAGATTTTCAGAGCATCTCAATACCCATAACAATAAATGTATGCATGACAGAACCGTGATGTCTGACTTGGCCACTTATGAGATATTGAGAAATCCTGGACGCATTAGAACTGTACATTTTGAGGAGGGCGCACGCAGCAGAAACAGTGGGCCCCAGTAACCGGAAGATAATCCCTGGGATGCTAAATGCAGGCTGGGCAAGTTTCTCTGGGTGATATTGAGGCTTGGACCACTCCTAGGGAATGGAAATATTCCGGCTGACTGCTGATTGGTGTCATATCCAGAGTGCAGTAGATGTGAGGGAGTTGGAAAGTGATTCATTGAAATTTCGTTGAACCTCAGCAAATTTGCATCATGGAAAAAGGGAATGATTGGTCTAAATGCCACCAAAATAACTGACCAACTCAGGCATAGTGCAGACACCCAACCCAATCAACACAGCTGAAATATGGAGCTACCGCAGGATGAGTTCACCCACCAGAAACGGCCCAGATCTTTGGTAACTCTCACGCTCTTGATCCGTTGACTTCATATCAAGTAAATCATTGGTTTTCAAAATGTGTTTCCTTTTGGACGATTGAAATGTTGTATAAAGTGCCTTTTGTCAATAATGCTGACTGAACTGCAAAACTTCAGCTGGAGTAACATAGGGAGCTAAAAATCAACCCTCAACAATGTTGCAAGACATTGTAATATTGCCATTTTTCCCCACCCTAATGAAACTCTTAAACAAGCTTCACACTGCTAAAACAATCCTGCCCTTCTTCTGTTCCACCTGATCGCTCTCTATAACTCTCAACACCATCCTGAGTTTTTACTGCAACACTAGAGAGAAGTTACCTTGCTGGACTGCTCACAAAATGGACTTTCGCACTAATACCAAGGTCCACAGCACAGTAAACTAATGACCTATCCCAGAAAGAAAATATCTCCTCACTTGTCAAGAAGGTGCAACAGCAATTGCACTTTCCGAGAAGAGTGACGCGGGCAAGGCTACCGGCCACCATCCTGTCAACATTCCACAGGAGCTCTGATACAACTGCTGGAGAGCGTCAGATCCAAGGTCAATCCACTGGACCATAAGAGCAGCAGAGAGGATCACAGGAGTCTCCTTCTACCTCATCAATGGGATTTTCAGAGATTGTTGTCTAAAAGGGGGCTCAAAAAATCTCTGAGTACCCCTACCACCCCACACACACAGCACCTTTCACCTACCTCCATCAGAAAAGAGGAACAATCTCGGTGAAATGAGAATTCACACCAGGATTAGAATATTGAAGTGCAACATGACGTGGACAAAATCATGAATCTCCATGAACGGTAGAAATGCCACAATTCTATTGCTAAAATCAGCGTGTGTGGATGCAGTGTGGGTAATCTTTCATCTTTTATGCACCAAAAGGTTAAAGTGCAACAACTGGTCCCAAAGATATTAAGGGAGAAGAAGGACAGTCGATCATTGTGGAATGCCAGTATGATCGGAAATAAAGTGACCAAAAGAAACAATGGCATAGAGGTCATTATTATCTATTAAGTACTCTTTTGGTTTCAACTGATCGCCCACAACATGGAAGATCATCGATGATTGATAAAAAGACAGAGGCGATAATGTCAGTCACCATAGACAACCTACAGAAGGAAGATGAAGGATGGTACTGGTGTGTGAGCAATAAGATAAAGAAAGAAGTGTTTTCGATTCACTTGAAAGTTTCTGAAGGTACGCTGACAATTTCTCCTCCCTTGGCCCAAATGTGAAAATTTCATCCTGGCCTCTCCCACCCTCAGCTCTGATGGTGTCTTAGTCCCACATCTCCATGGCATCAAAGGGGTGGGGACTCATTATGATAGTACAGATTCTATCACCAATGTGTCTATGTACAGATGGTCATGTAGGATGACTGTGATTGGCTGAGAGCGTAGCCACACCTACTGGCAGGTCTTAAAGGATTGCTCCTAGCCAGACCAGGTCATTGTGGACTGGTCAACCTACTTGTGATACGCTCCAGTCTTTTAGTTAATAAAAGCCTTAGTTTGGATCAACAAGACTTTGGTTCTTTCGACGCACATTACACTCATCAACTAGGTATCTTGTCTCTTGGGGGGAGACAACAACACCCCCTCGACTGGACAGTCCCAAGAGGCAACTGTTCTGCTATTGGGTCATTCCACGGAGCCAATCGTTCCAAGATCAGAACCGTGCCCACACTCACTGGAACAGGTGGGACAGCAGACCTACACCAGCTCGCTCTACCCACCTCTGCAGTTCCACCTAGCCCAATCCCACCCATTGGTGATATCAGCCGAGTTCTGTTCACTTCCTCAGTTATTCTCCTGATGGAAAAGCTGATCCTGAAAGAGTGAAGTAGATAATCTGGGATATATTTAGCAGGTTGGGCAGCATCTTTAGTGGGAGAAACTGGGTTAATATTTAAGAGAGATATCCTTTGTCCGATTTGGGCAAGTTTCAAGATCCAGGTGTGGGAGGAGTCATGGAGGGAAAAGAAAGGAAGCCCATTGATAATGTCATGGAGCCACTGCGTCTAACAGCATAGAACAGACCCATCAAATCACCAGCTGTGCTCAACCCATTTCATCTGTCACATCCTATATGAATGGTTCCAGGCCCATCTCGATATCCATTCAAGGTAAGAGTCTCTGCCATCACCTTCTCAGGCAGTGCTTAAGATCCTAACCACATTCTGGTGAGCAAAATCTTCTCTATATCTCCTGTAAACATTTTACATCGAAACAAAAGGCTTTGCGCTCTGGTTATAATGACCTCTGCTGCTTAGAACATTTTTACTGCTATCAATCCTACCTCTCCCCCATATAATGTTGAACATGCCATTCAGATAAGTTCTCAGCTTTGATATCTGCAAGGAAGACAACCCGGCCTCTCCATCCTCTCCTCACAATGGAAATGCTCCTATGCATGCTGTGTGACCTGCTGATTCCTCCATCATTTTGGTCATTATTATATTCACACATCTGCAGACTTTTGTGTTCAACTTTAATCACTCTACGCCAACTTCCCCGCTGTCATGCTCTCTCAGCCCCTTTACAATGACCATCCACTCCCCCTCCTTCAGCCTTGTTCTTTTTGTTCCCCTCTCCCACACTCTCCATTTCTATCTCTCCTCTCTCATTCTCTCATGTGCTCCAGCTTCCCAGAAGGAGGAGTTGGAACCCAGGACCTGTTCCTTGCAGTACCGGCAGTGGACACTTCAGGCTTCCTCTTTCCCTTTGGGTCATTGAGCCAGTGGGAGCTGGGGTGGGGACCAGCACAAGAATCCAATCTGCGGACTGAGGAAAATCCCAGCAGTGGGCAGACTTTGGTGGAGAGGCTAATTGTAGCCTTGGCTGCTTCATGGATGTCCCCAGATCTAGGATGCTTTCAGGGACACTCCTTCACCAGGTGCACAGTTGCTCATCCAGGGAGGATTCCGTGGACAAAACTTGACTCACAATAGGAAACTACACAAAACGTGGCCTCCTTGTGGAAAGTTTCCAGAAATTATTTCCCAGAAATCTCCAGAATTTACACCCACCAATCAACACGATGCTCCAGAAGCCGCGGAGTAGGCAACGATACAAACAGGATCAACATGGAGCCAAGGAATGGAGCACGAGAAAGAAGATCAAGAGGAAGATAAAGACATATAAGAAAAAAATACAAGGTAAAAAACAGAAGCAGATGGTGGATAAGGAATATTTGACAGTCAAATCAAGATTCTAATGGAAACAATAATGACTGAGTTCAGTTCAGTACTATTAAAAAAACCAAGCAAGAGACAGATGTAAAAATACAAAGAATGAACAAGGCTATGGCAATATTGAGAAAGCAAAGTGATGAAGTGGATGACAGAGGGATAGGCGTGGAAATGGAGGTGAATGAGTCAAGAGAAAAGTTGGAAGATAGAGATAAGGAGATTAACAAGACACATGACTTATTAGCCCAAATAAATGGACATTTTAGAGGATTTTAGCAGATGTAATAAGATAAAAATAGTCAGCCCGAAAGAAGGTGAAGTAGGGGCAGATATAAAAGGATTTATAAAAAGATGGATCCCTCAGATCTTGGGAGAAGAAGGACTCCAAGAAGGAATAGAAATTGAAAGAGCCCACAGAGCATTGGCACAAAAGCCACAGCCACAGCAGAAACCGCAATTCATTCTAATAAAACTACGATACACAATGTTTGGCAGCTCTTGGGTTGTATTCATTGGAGTATAGGAGAATGAGAGGAAATCTCAGAGGCTTCTCGTATTCTGAAAGGTTTAGATAGGGTGGATGCGGGTAAGATGTTTCCCTTGGTGGGTGAATCAAGGACAAGGGGTCATAGTCTGAAAATTAGAGGTTATCAATATAAAACAGAGATTAGGAAGAACTTCTTTAGCCATAGGGTTGTGGGTCGGTGGAACTCACTGTTGTATACAGCAGTGGAAGCTAGATCACTGGGAGTATTTAAACAAGAAATAGACAAGTGTCTCATTAGTGAGGGCATCAAGGGATATGGGGAAAAGGCCGGAAATTGGAACTAGTGTAGAGTAGCTTAGTCCGCCTGCTTCGCTCTGCCGAGGCCGGGGCCACCGCCTCCCCCTTGCTTCTGCCCGGACCGGGGCCTCTGCCTGCCTCACTCGACTGAGGCCAGGGCCGCTGCCTCCCCCTCGCTTCTGCCCGGACTGGGGCCTCCGCCTGCCTCACTCGACCGAGGCCAGGGCCGCTGCCTCCCCCTCGCTTCTGCCTGGACCGGGGCCTCCGCCTACCTCACTCGACCGAGGCCGGGGCCGCCGCCTCCCCTTCACTCTTGCCCGGATCGGGGCCGCCGCTGCCTACCCTCTGCCCGGACCGGGGCCGGGGCTGCCGCCGCTTTCCCTGTGCCTGGACCGGGGCCACCGCCTCCTTCTTTCTGCCCGGACAGGGCAGAAGCGAGGGGGAGGCGGAGGTCCCGGTCCGGGCAGAAGCGAGGGGGAGGCGGCGGCCCCGGCCTCAGTCGAGTGAGGCAGGCGGAGGCCCCGGTACGGGCAGAAGCGAGGGGGAGGCTGCGGCCCCGGCCTCGGTCGAGTGAGGCAGGCAGAGGCCCTGGTCCGGGCAGAAGCGAGGGGGAGGCAGTATCCCCGGCCTCGGCAGAGCGAAGCAGGTGGAGGCCCCGGTCCGGGCAGAAAGAAGGAGGTGGCGGCCCCGGTCCGGGCATAGGGAAAGCAGCGGCCCCGGCCCCTGTCCGGGCAGTATGGTCCGACCGAGGAGGGGAGGCAGGGCCCTCCAGCCCGGGTAAGAAACCTGCATAGGAGAAGGCC
Source organism: Narcine bancroftii (assembly GCF_036971445.1). NCBI lineage: Eukaryota > Metazoa > Chordata > Chondrichthyes > Torpediniformes > Narcinidae > Narcine > Narcine bancroftii. The sequence continues at coordinate 250,909,946 of NC_091473.1, forward strand.
ACTCCGATATAAAACCTTCGACCCAAGGACCTCGCTGCCACATCCCAGCTTGCTTGGCCATGGCACACGAACCATGGGTGTAAAGGGTGGGGCCAGTACAGCGCACACTGCACTCCACCTAAAAGCTCCTTTGCGCAGGCCCGAGGACATGTCCACGTCCTCCCCCTCCACGTCCTCCCCCTCAAAAGATGCTCACAAACTCAAGCTAGCATGCTGGAACATCAGAACCATGGTAGACAAGGCTGACAGCCACCGACCTGAACGTCGGTCTGCCCTCATCGCACATGAACTCCTCAGACTTGACATCGACATACCCGCTCTCAGTGAAGTCCGCCTTGCAGTTGTAGGCAGCCTCCAAGAACATGGCGCGGGCTACACACTCTACTGGTCTGGCAAGCCTATGGATGAACGACGCCTATCTGGTGTAGGCTTCATTGTCAAGAACTCCATTGCCTCCAAACTCGAAAACCTCCCGACAGGCCACTCGGACCGGATCACGTCTATGCGACTCCCCCTTCAAAACAAGTGTCGCATCACCCTCATCAGTGTCTATGCTCCAACCCTCCAGGCGGAACAAGCAGAAAAGGACAAGTTCTACACTGATCTGCGCAACCTCATTTAACGCACCCCTACAGCCGACAAGATTGTCATCCTTGGCGACTTCAACGCTCGCGTCGGCAAAGACTCAGAAGCCTGGCCAGGAATCCTGGGCAAGCATGGTGTCGGCAAGTGCAACAACAACGGGCGCCTCCTGTTGGAACTCTGCACAGAACAGCGGCTTGTCATTACAAACACCCTTTTTCACCAAATGGACAGCCTGAAGAGTACCTGGATGCATCCCCGATCCAAACACTGGCACCTCCTGGACTACGTCCTGGTGCGAGAAAGAGACAAACGAGATGTGCTCCACACCAGGGTCATGCCCAGCGCAGAATGCCACACTGACCACCGGTTGGTTCGCTGCAAGCTCAACCTTCACTTCAAGCCAAAGCCCAGGAACAATAAAGCCCCCAGAAAGAGGTTCAATGTTGGAAACCTGCAGTCAGACGAAGTGAGAGGAAACTTTCAGGCAAACCTCAAAGCAAAGCTCGAGGATGCAATCCACCTCACGGACTCATCCCCTGAAACCCTCTGGGATCAGCTGAAGACTACCATACTGCAATCCACTGAAGAGGTACTAGGCTTCTCCTCCAGGAAAAACAAGGACTGGTTCGACGAAAACAGCCAGGAAATCCAGGAGCTGCTGGCAAAGAAGCAAGCTGCCCACCAGGCTCACCTTACAAAGCTGTCCTGGCCAGAGAAGAAACAAGCCTTCCGTCGCGCATGCAGCCATCTTTAGCGCAAACTTCGGGAGATCCAAAATGAGTGGTGGACTAGCCTCGCCAAACGAACCCAGCTCAGCGCGGACATTGGCGACTTCAGGGGTTTTTACGAGGCTCTAAAGGCTGTGTACGGCCCCTCACCCCAAGTCCAAAGCCCACTGCGCAGCTCAGACGGCAAAGTCCTCCTCAGCGACAAGATCTCCATCCTCAACCGATGGTCAGAACACTTCCAATCTCTTTTCATTGCCAACCGCTCAGTCCAAGATTCCACCCTGCTCCAACTCCCTCAACAGCCCCTAAGGCTAGAGCTGGATGAGGTCCTCACCCGGGAAGAGACATATAAGGCAATTGAACAACTGAAAAGTGGCAAAGCAGCAGGTATGGATGGAATCCCCTCAGAGGTCTGGAAGGCTGGCGGCAAAACTCTGCATGCCAAACTGCATGAGTTTTTCAAGCTCTGCTGGGACCAAGGAAAGGTGCCTCAGGACCTTCGTGATTCCATCATCATCACCCTGTACAAAAACAAAGGCGAGAAATCAGACTTCTCAAACTACAGGGGAATCACGTTGCTCTCCATTGCAGGCAAAATCTTCGCTAGGATTTACCTAAATAGAATAATACCTAGTGTCGCCGAGAATGTTCTCCCAGAATCACAGTGCGGCTTTCGCGCAAACAGAGGAACCACTGACATGGTCTTTGCCCTCAGACAGCTCCAAGAAAAGTGCAGAGAACAAAACAAAGGACTCTACATCACCTTTGTTGACCTCACCAAAGCCTTCGACACCGTGAGCAGGAAAGGGCTTTGGCAAATACTAGAGCGCATCGGATGCCCCCCAAAGTTGCTCAACATGGTTATCCAACTGCACGAAAACCAACAAGGTCAGGTCAGATACAGCAATGAGCTCTCTGAACACTTCTCCATTAACAATGGCATGAAGCAAGGCTGCGTTCTCGCACCAACCCTCTTTTCAATCTTCTTCAGCATGTTATATATGTTATATATATGTTATGATGCTGAACCAAGCCATGAAAGACCTCAACAATGAAGATGCTGTTTACATCCGGTACCGCACGGATGGCAGTCTCTTCAATCTGAGGCGCCTGCAAGCTCACAACAAGACACAAGAGCAACTTGTCCGTGAACTACTCTTTGCAGACGATGCCGCTTTAGTTGCCCATTCAGAGCCAGCTCTTCAGCGCTTGACGTCCTGTTTTGTGGAAACTGCCAAAATGTTTGGCCTGGAAGTCAGCCTGAAGAAAACTGAGGTCCTCCATCAGCCAGCTCCCCACCATGACTACCAGCCCCCCCATATCTCCATCGGGCACACAAAACTCAAAACGGTCAACCAGTTTACCTTTCTCGGCTGCACCATTTCATCGGATGCAAGGATCGACAACGAGATAAACAACAGACTCGCCAAGGCAAATAGCGCCTTTGGAATACTACACAAAAGAGTCTGGAAAAACAACCAACTGAAAAACCTCACAAAGATTAGCGTATACAGAGCCTTTGTCATACCCACACTCCTGTTTGGCTCCGAATCATGGGTCCTCTACCGGCATCACCTACGGCTCCTAGAACGCTTCCACCAGCGTTGTCTCCGCTCCATCCTCAACATTCATTGGAGCGAATTCATCCCTAACATCGAAGTACTTGAGATGGCAGAGGCCGACAGCATCGAATCCCCGCTGCTGAAGATCCAACTGCGCTGGGTAGGTCACGTCTCCAGAATGGAGGACCATCGCCTTCCCAAGATCGTGTTATATGGCAAGCTCTCCATTGGCCACCGTGACAGAGGTGCACCAAAGAAGAGATACAAGGACTGCCTAAAGAAATCTCTTGGTGCCTGCCACATTGCCAGTGGGCTGATATCGCCTCAAACCGTGCATCTTGGCGCCTCACAGTTCGGCGGGCAGCAACCTCCTTTGAAGAAGACCGCAGAGCCCACCTCACTGACAAAAAACAAAGGAGGAAAAACCCAACACCCAACCCCAACCAACCAATTTTCCCCTGCAACCGCTGCAACCGTGTCTGCCTGTCCAACATCGGACTTGTCAGCCACAAACGAGCCTGCAGCTGACATGGACATTTACCCCTCCATAAATCTTCATCCGCGAAGCCAAGCCAAAGAAGAGAGTAGCTTAGTGTAGATTTACAGAACAGACTCGATGGGCCTAGTGGCCTGCTTCTGTTCCTTCGTCTTGTGATCCCAATTATAATTGGAAGAGCAAGATAAATTACTAAAGCCCCTGACAATCACAGAAATACATGATACACTACTGACATTACCAAATAATAAAGCACAGATGTATTTCCTACAGAGTTTTATAAGGTATTCAATAATCTATAAATTCTGCCACTCTTAGAGGTAATGAAACAGGTGGAAGAGACCAGAATTTACCTGACTCATGTAAAATGACAATTATCGCAGTAATTAGAAAAACAGGAAAAAATCATTGTCACTGGCTTCATGGAGACCAATATCTTTACTAAATACAGTTTATAAATAAATAGCAAAATTACTAGCAAATAGATAAATAGACTGTGTACGAAATTAGTGACACTAGATTAGACAAGATTTGTTAAAAATAGGAAAGTGGCAAATAATGTCTGTAAATTTATTAATTTAATGCATTCAGCACAAATAAATAAAACAGCTGTGGCAGGGGCTCTTGATGCAGAGAAAGCTTTTGACAGGGTGCAATGGAATCTGTTTAAAGTACGAGGAAATTCAAATTACCAGAAAGAAATTACTAATTGGAAAAAAGCATTGAATAATGGTTCTTTGGCAAAATAATGGTGACAAATAGATATGTTTAAGACCACTTTAAATTCAGTAGATCAACAAGACAGGGATGCGCATTATCACCATACCAGTTTCCTTTGGCTATTGAACCACTGGCAGAGCTGATAAGAAAAGAACTTACAACAAAGAGAATTAAAGTAAAAGTGGAAGAATTTAAAATTAACATTTTCAGATGATATTAAAGTATATTTAACAGACCCAGACACATCAATAAAAAGGTTATATGCAAAATTGAAAGAATATGGGGCAATCGTTGATAAAAGTGAAGTGATGACAATAAAAAAAGTGGATTATACAAAATGTAAAAAGGAAATCCCTTTAAAATGGCAATCACAGGCTATACCTTACCTAGGTATCATGATAGATGATAATTTAAATCATTTGTATAAATTAAATTAGCAACCATTAATAAGGAAATACAGGAAGATTCGACAATGGCTGAAAGGGAGAAGCCAGAGAGTAGTGGTGGATGATTGCTTCTCAGTCTGGATGACTGTGACTAGTGGTGTGCCTCAGGCATCGGTGCTGGGATCATTGTTGTTTGTCATCTATATCAATGATCTGGTTGACAAAGTGATAAATTGGATAAACAAGTTTGCAGATGACACTAAGATTGGAGGTGTTGTGGACAGTGAAGAAGGATTTCAAATCTTGCAGAGGGAACTGGACCAGCTGGTAGAATGGACTGAAAATTGGCAGATGGAATTAAATGCAGACAAGTATGAGGTGTTGTCTTTTGGAGGGACATACATAGAAAGGACATAAACAGTGAATGGTCAGACTCTGAGGATCCAGCGGAACAGAGGGATCAGGAAATACAGATAGTGAATTCCCTAAAAGTGTCATCACATGACGATAGGTCTGCAAATAGAGATTTTGACATATTGGCCTTCATTAACCAAAATATTGAGTGTAGGAGTTGGGATGTTATGTTAAAGTTGTATAAGACATTAGTGAGGCCAAATTTGGAGAATTGTGTGCAGTTTTGGTCACATAACACAAGAAAGATATCAATAAGATAGAAAGTGTGGAGATAAAATTTATAGGATGTTGCTCAAACATCACGGAATAAGATACAAAGTAAGGTGAAACAGGTTAGAACTTTATTCCCTGCAGCATAGAAGAATGAGTCTGTTTGATAGAAGTATATAAATTATGATAGTAAATATAGAGATGCTTTTTCCACTGAGAGTAGGTGAGATACAAACCAGAGGATATACGTTTAGGATGAAAGAGGAAAGCTTTACAGGGAACATTAATGGAAACCTCTTCATACGGAAAGTGGTGGGAGCTGCTAGCTAAAGAGGTGAATGCAGGCTCATTTATGAAGAACATGGACAGGTATATAGATGGGGGGTTCATGGAGGCCCATGGAGTGAGAGCAGGTCAGTGGGACTAGGCAAGCACAAATGGTTCAGCACAGTTTGGAAGGGCTGAAGGGGGCTGATACAGTGCTGTACTGTTCTATGGTTCTAAGGTTTTATGGGAGGTTGAGGCCTTATAAGGCACTGGTGAGACCTCCCCTGGAGTATTGGGAGCTCTTCATGGAAGAGCTGATGTTGGGAAGGGTCCAGAGGAGGTTCTCACGGATGATTCGGGGGAATGAAAGGGTTATCATATGAGGGGTGTTTAACAGCTCTCATCCTGTACTCAATGGAATTTAGGAGAATGAGCGTTCTCATTGAAACATTTCAAATGTTGAGAGGTGTGTTCAAAGTAAATGTAGAAAGGATTTTTCCCCATGGTGGGAAAGTCCAGGACCTCACTTCAGGATTGAAGGGCCTCCACTTAGAACAGAGGTGCAGAGGAATTTCTTCAGCCAGAGTGTGATAAATCAGTGGAATTTGTTGCCACCGGCACTGGGTGTATTTAGAGCTGAGATTGGTAGGTTCTTCATTACCCATGGCAGTGGGGCTGAGTGGGAACATGGATCAGCTCATGATAAAATGGTGGGGAAGACTCAATGGGCTGGAGCCTATTCCTGATACTTTGCCTCCAGTCTGTTCTCGTCTTACACAAAGGGGTGTGAGCTGAAGTGGAGATTAACCCAAGGCACTGCCCGTCACAATGCAGGGCAGAGGGGTGAATGAGACAGGGTCGAACAATGCAGGGGATAGAATGGTGTAGGCTGGCCAGGAATGGGCACAATTCTCAGCTGGGGGTGGGGGGCCTAACTCAGTCATGATGATAGATTCACCAACACACTATACAGCACAGTAACAAGCCCTTCCAGCCAACAAGCCCATCCTGCCCAAATAACCCAATTCACCTACAGCCCCAGTACATTTTGAAGGGTGGAGTTCAACCAGAGGACCTGGAGGATACCCACGCAGACATGGGGAGACCATACAAGCTGCTTACAGACAGCACCGGATTCCAACCCCAGTTGCTGTAATGGTGATGTGTTAACCGTGACAATAAATGTCCCACCCTACAATTCCGGGACAAGTGGGTGCGTACACGTATGGGAGGGTACATAATGTGGTCACAGTCTGTCCGCGGTACATGAAGACAAGGCTTGGGGTGGAGAATGCAGTGCCAGTCCAGTGGACAAGCTCTCCTGAAGGACACCGATCTTGTGGAGCACCTGGGAGCTCCACTCATCCAGGAAAGAGGTGGGCACACCAGAACAATTATGACTGGGGCAATGAAATTTTTGGCGCTGTGGAGAAATGAGTTATCAGATAGTTCAGACAGCACAGGAAGTCCATGTCGTGTCAAGAAAGGAACTGGGCTGTGTGTCTGTTGTGTGAAAGGGGAAGTAGCCAACCTAAAGAGAAGACACGGACCCAGCTGGTGTAATACAGCTTAAAGATGGAGGTAGCGTGGGCTGAATTCACCCACCAGAAACAACCCAGTTATAAGGTTACCATCGCTCTGCTGCTTCTCATCTCTGTTGACCTCTCATCAGGTAAATCATTATATTTTCATAAACAATGTTCTGTAGCCTTATTCTTAGCTGTTGTTTAGAATCATTCATTTGGGCCATGGTTTTTTTTTAATGTCGGAAGCTGACAAAAGGTAGAAACATCTGTGTCACAGCCTGCACTGAGTACTGAGTGAAAGATAACTCAATCACAGCCTTGCAGGTTCCTGCACTGACTTCCAGCAGTCGTTGTGGCAGATTTATGAGCAGATAATCTGCAATCTCCCTCAAAAACTACCCCAGAACCGGAGAAATTTGCAGAGGCCAAGAAACTCAGTTCCATCAGAGACCGGTTCAGACAAAGAGAGAAACTGAAAGCAACGTGGAACAGCCACAGAACGAAATTCCGTGGAGAGGAAAGGCAGGATTTCTTCCAAGTCCAGTCGAAGTGGCCACAGTACAGAAGCAGAACATTGCCGGAAATCTGCAATAAAAGCAGATCAGGAGAGAAATAGCCTGCAGAGAGAAATCATATTGAGTTTGGATTATTTCCATTAATATTTCCATTATTAACAACTCTTTGACAGTATAATCCTTAAAACTTTGTCTCCCTTCCTGGAGACTTGGACACCCAGCCCGAATTGTCACTGGCAGATCAGTGGCTTGGGACGTTCAAGGTTCCGTGGAAATGGTGTCACTGTTGAGACGCAATCAACCACGATCGAATACCCATTATTCCAAACGCTTCACACCTGCAGAACCCCTCCAGCGCTTGCCAAGCCAACTATTTTCATGGTGAGACAGAATAGTCCCAGTTGCAGTCACTCTCCATTAAACCGTGAAAGGTCACACCTCCCCTTTCCCTCCATCTCCACCGTGGCGAGTCTCCTGTTGTACTCACCTGTGTAAGGAAAAAAGTGGGATGCTGGGAATTACATTTCAGAGGGTTGTCCTTTCCTGCCATATGGGAGGGGGATGTTTTTAATCCCTATTGGTCCACCAGTCCAGAAATGCAATGGGAGGCCAACGCACGAAGCCCCTTCATCGCCACCAGCCTTGTAGTTACACAGTTGAAAATTAAATGAACTAGAATTGTAGAGAGCAGAGAGTGTTGTGAGGAAATCTTGTGCAACTCTCGTAAAGAGTGAATACCTGTTATTTCAATCCATTCCGATTTATATACCACAACATTTTTAAAAAAATATTAAATAACAGCATAAGAAGTTTCTTGTGGATCGCAAAGTCTCCAGTGTTTCTGTGGAAAAATTAACATGGGATTACAAATTTTTGGGGGGTGGTTGGGGTGGCTACGATTACCTGATTTTAGGGAATATTCCTTAGCCGCCCACTCGAGGCTCCTCGCATCTTTATTTGAGAGAGTGAACCATCATCATGGGTTAATATAGGATGACACAGCATGATGGAGGGGAAGGCAAAAGATTTCATTTACAAAACAAATACCAAATGAATAAATAAAAGAACAGATAACCCCATCCTAAAACATCTGGTAAAGATATGGAAGGAAATTAATGATAAGAGATTGTAATCTCACCAAAAGCACCTAAATAAGGAGGGAGTCGGACTTGGTCAGATTTATGTAGGGAAATGGTAACATTGGTGATCATTGTCAGACTAAGATTGGTACAGTATAATTTCTTACACCCATTGTATCTCTATATAATAAAAATTATATAAAGGAAAATCAGAGATATCGGAAATGTGCTTCAAGTGTGGGTGAGAAATGGGTACCTTTATACACGCCACATGGACCAGCACGAAGGTGAGGCCCTTTTGGTTGGAATTATCTCATATATTAACTATAGAATACACTTCCTGCTGGATCGGGAGCTGTATTTATTGGGAAACTTAGAGGTCGTGAGCAGATCATTAACTAAATTCCAAATTAAATCTGTAGATATTGCCCTGTCAGGAGTAAAAAAAAGCTCAGCGATCACCTGGAACTCTGAATCTCCCTTGCTCATCACTCGGTGGTCCACGGAGATGCACAACTGCCTGTCCATGGAGAAAATAACATATAAGAAATAAATACCATGCTTTTGCAACCTTATCTCAAGCCCTTTGGTGCACAGCTTTAGCACCAGCCCACAGTTCTAAAAAGCTAACAAAATGCTGAAAGGCTAACAAAATTCACAGCAGTGAAGCTCCCCGAGGAGTGGAAGTCGGGTACCTGAGGTTCTCTTTTCTTTTTCCCATTTCTCTGTTTGCCACTTTAATTGTTTTAGTTGTGGTTTAGATTTCAAAGTTCTGGGGCATGAAAGGAAGTTACAAACAAGCAGCATAATGTTGGTATCAGAGAAGTGAATTATACTAAACAAAATTGTAAATACATTAAAAATGGATTGTTTCTTCGATGTGATATTATATTTGTTTTGGAAAAATTGAAAAATAAAATTTTCAAGAAAGACTGAGTACCTGGTGATCAGAAACTAATTGTAGCAGGTAAAATGGAATGAATAACATTCTTCAACTAGATAAACTTCAAATTAAGTATTTGTGCTTCTCGCCTGGTTGAAGGGCAGAGCTCACTTGTAGTTGAGTTTAGTTTCCCCTGCCAACGTTACTCTCTTTTCCTGGCCTTTCCCAAATAACACAATTGTGAAAACAACGACAACTTTGCTTCATCTTTGTGAAATTAAGCTTTCTTCTGACAGCAATCAAAAACTTAGGCCATCAATAATTATTGATATGCGTCGTTTCACCATTTTAATGTGCTCGATCCCCCTAACTTTCTAACCTTGCTACGCCCCAGGGGATAGTGGATGCCTGGTGCTCCCTCTAACTATATTCAACCCAATTCAAATAAATAGCCTGGATGTTTCCCTTATCCTGTAGTGTAGGGTAATTGTCGGAATGGGGTTGAACATGGTTAGAGGAATGACCAGGCCACCACTCCCTACCTACTCCTTACACTCAGAACCCACTCTTCCTGATGGAGATTGTCTGGCTCTGTGAGTGTGTCAGGGTCACAGGGATCAGGGGGATAAATAACTCTCATGGTCTTCTTGCACAAGCCCCTTTCCAGCCTGGAACTGGGCCTCAGGGAAAAAGAGGATCTGACTTAGTGTGGGAGAGACATGTGGGGAGAGAGGAGGCAAATCATTTTTTTTCATTCATTGTGATTCTCTGAGTCAGTGAGGAATATCCAGCTGCAGATTTTCTAACTGAACTTTTTTTGGGGGGAAATGGTCTCAAGGAGCAAGTCCACCATTTGTTGCCCATCTCTGCTTGCCGCAAGAGGCTCGTGCTGAGGTCCCTGTGGAACCCCTGCAGAGATCGCATCCCTAGAACTCACCACAAGAAACAACAGACAAACATGTTGGAAAATCAGGCTGAGGCATTCTGCTTTCACTCAAACCTGAGGAACAGCTTCGATGAAATGAGAATTCACACCAGGATTAGAATATGGAAGTGCAACATGACGTGGACAAAATCATGAATCTCCATGAACGGTAGAAATGTCACAATTCTATTGCTAAATTCAGCGTGTGTGGATGCAGTGTGGGTAATTTTTCATCTTTTATGTTCCAACAGGTTCAACTGCAATAACTGGTCCCAAACACGTTAAGGGAGAAGAAGGACAGTCGGTCACTGTGGAATGTCGGTATGATCGGAAATACAGGGACTACAAGAAACAATGGTGTAGTGGTTATTATAATCTATCAAGTGCTGTTGTTGTTTCAACTGATCGCCCACAAAATGGAAGATCATCGATGACAGATAACAAGGCAGAGGCGATAATGTCAGTCACCATAGACAACCTACAGAAGGAAGATGAAGGATTGTACTGGTGTGTGATCGAAAAGATAATCGATGAAAAGTTTTTGATTCACTTGCAAGTTTCTGAAGGTATGTTGACAATTCCTCCCCATTTGGCCCAAATTTGAACATTGCACCAGTCACACCCTCCACAATCACACCCATTCCAGTCACAAACACTGGTGACATCAGCTTTTTGATCACTCCAAATCCAATTATAATTCCCTCGATGGGAAAAGTGATCATTACAGAGTGACTCCCAGGAGCATATCGAGGGAGGTCCACATACTGCTAGAAGAGGTGGGATGGTGGGTGGAACAGGTCCGGGTGGAGGGGGGGGGTGCTTAAGTGTTTCCACGAAAGCTTATCCTGTGGTGTCATAGGATCTGCTTCCCATTCTCGCTTGAGAGGAGGAGAGGAATAGACAGTGGCAAAGCTAGGGTGGGGTGTTGGTTGCAGGAGGGAAATAATGCATTCTACAAGAGTGGTGCATTTTCAACCATTTTTTAATTCTTTAGTTCCCAAATGCAATAAAAGTCGAATCTCTTTTTCACTATTGGTTCCTTTTACTTGGAATCAATGTGGAAATAGGGTAGAACTGGAGCGATTTGCAGAGGTTGAGAAACCCAGTTCCAACAGAGACCTGCTCAGACAAAGAGAGAAACTGAAAGCAACGTGGAAGAGCAACAGAACGAAATTCCGTGGAGAGGAAAGGCAGGATTTCTTCCAGGCGCAGTCGAAGTGGCCAGAGTACAGAAGCAGAACATTGCTGGAAATTTCCAATAAGAGCAGATCAGGAAAGAAATAGCCTGCAGAGAGAAATGTATTGAGTTCAAATTTTGTTTCCAATATTAACAACTCTTTGATAGTGTCATCCTTAAAACATTTTCTCCTTTCCTGGAGACTTGGTGGACACCCACCCCTACTTCTCATTGGCAGATCAGTGGTTGGGGTCATTCGAGGTTCCATGGAAATGGCCTCATACTTGGAATGGAATCGACCACGATCGAATACCCGTTATTCCAAATACTACAGACCAGCAGAGCAGAACTGTTCCAGCGCTTGCCGAGCCAACCACTTTCATGGCCACGCAGAATGGTCCCAATTGCAGTCACTCTCCTCTAAACCATTAAAGGTCACAACTCCCCTCTCCCTCTATCTCCACCGTGGTGAGCCCTCAGTTGCTCTCACCTGTGCATAGAAAAAATTGGGAATTGCATTTCATAGGCTGTCATTTCCTGCCATATGGGAGGGGGATTATTTTCTAATCCTTATCGACCACTAGTTCTGAAATGGAATGGGAGACCAATGCCTGAAACCCCTTCATCGCTACCAGCCTTGTGGTTATACAGTTGTAGATAAAATAAACGAGAATTGTAGAGAGGAGAAAATGTGAGGAAAACATGTGCAACTCTTGTAAAGAGTGAGTACCTGTTATTTCAATCAATTCCGATTTATGAACAACATTTTTAAAATATTAAATGACAGCATAAGAACTTTCCTGTAGATCTCTGCGGAAAAATTGACGTGGGATTATAAATTTTGGAGGGGGGGAGCGGAAACTACGATTACCTGATTTTAGGGTAAATTCCTGAGCCGTCCAGTCGAGGTTCCTTCCATCTTTATTTGAGAGAGTGAACCACCATCATGGGTTAACATAGGACGACCTAGCACGGGAGAGGGGGAGGTGAAAGATTTCATTTACAAAACAAATACCAAATAAATAAAAGAACAGATAACCCCATCCTAAAACATCTGGTAAAGGTCTGGAAGGAAATTAATGATTGGATCGGTAAAGAGATTGTAATCTCACCAATGCACCTTAATTCTGAGGGAGTTGGACTTGGTCAGATTTATGTAGGGAAAGTGTAACATTGGTGATCAACGCCACAATAAGATGGTACAATATAATTTCTTACACCCATTATATCTCTATATAATAAAAATTATATAAAGGAAAATCAGAGATATCGGAAATGTGCTTCAGGTGTGGGTGAAAAATGGGTACCTTTATACACTCCACATGGACCTGCCGAAGGTGAGGCCCTTTTGGTTGGAATTATCTCATATATTAACTAAAGAACAGACTTCCCGCTGGATCGGGAGCTGTAATTATTGGGAAACCTCAAGGTCGTGGGCAGATTATTAACTAAATTCCAAATTAAATCTGTAGATATTGCCCTGTCAGGAGTAAAAAAAGCTCAGCGATCACCTGGAACTCTGAATCTCCCTTGCTCATCACTCGGTGGTCCACGGAGATGCACAACTGCCTGTCCATGGAGAAAATAACATATAAGAAATAAATACCATGCTTTTGCAACCTTATCTCAAGCCCTTTGGTGCACAGCTTTAGCACCAGCCCACAGTTCTAAAAAGCTAACAAAATGCTGAAAGGCTAACAAAATTCACAGCAGTGAAGCTCCCCGAGGAGTGGAAGTCGGGTACCTGAGGTTCTCTTTTCTTTTTCCCATTTCTCTGTTTGCCACTTTAATTGTTTTAGTTGTGGTTTAGATTTCAAAGTTCTGGGGCATGAAAGGAAGTTACAAGCAAGCAGCATAATGTTGGTATCAGAGAAGTGATTTATACTAAACAAAATTGTAAATACATTAAAAATGGATTGTTTCTTCGATGTGATATTATATTTGTTTTGGAAAAATTGAAAAATAAAATTTTCAAGAAAGACTGAGTACCTGGTGATCAGAAACTAATTGTAGCAGGTAAAATGGAATGAATAACATTCTTCAACTAGATAAACTTCAAATTAAGTATTTGTGCTTCTCGCCTGGTTGAAGGGCAGAGCTCACTTGTAGTTGAGTTTAGTTTCCCCTGCCAACGTTACTCTCTTTTCCTGGCCTTTCCCAAATAACACAATTGTGAAAACAACGACAACTTTGCTTCATCTTTGTGAAATTAAGCTTTCTTCTGACAGCAATCAAAAACTTAGGCCATCAATAATTATTGATATGCGTCGTTTCACCATTTTAATGTGCTCGATCCCCCTAACTTTCTAACCTTGCTACGCCCCAGGGGATAGTGGATGCCTGGTGCTCCCTCTAACTATATTCAACCCAATTCAAATAAATAGCCTGGATGTTTCCCTTATCCTGTAGTGTAGGGTAATTGTCGGAATGGGGTTGAACATGGTTAGAGGAATGACCAGGCCACCACTCCCTACCTACTCCTTACACTCAGAACCCACTCTTCCTGATGGAGATTGTCTGGCTCTGTGAGTGTGTCAGGGTCACAGGGATCAGGGGGATAAATAACTCTCATGGTCTTCTTGCACAAGCCCCTTTCCAGCCTGGAACTGGGCCTCAGGGAAAAAGAGGATCTGACTTAGTGTGGGAGAGACATGTGGGGAGAGAGGAGGCAAATCATTTTTTTTCATTCATTGTGATTCTCTGAGTCAGTGAGGAATATCCAGCTGCAGATTTTCTAACTGAACTTTTTTTGGGGGGAAATGGTCTCAAGGAGCAAGTCCACCATTTGTTGCCCATCTCTGCTTGCCGCAAGAGGCTCGTGCTGAGGTCCCTGTGGAACCCCTGCAGAGATCGCATCCCTAGAACTCACCACAAGAAACAACAGACAAACATGTTGGAAAATCAGGCTGAGGCATTCTGCTTTCACTCAAACCTGAGGAACAGCTTCGATGAAATGAAAATTCACACCAGGATTAGAATATTGAAGTGCAACATGACGTGAACAAAATCATGAATCTCCATGAACAGTAAAAATGCCACAGTTCTATTGCTAATTTCAGCGTGTGTGGATGCAGTGTGGGTAATCTTTCATCTTTTACGTTCAAACAGGTTCAACTGCAATAACTGGTCCCAAACAAGTTAAGGGAGAAGAAGGACAGTCGGTCACTATGGAATGTCGGTATAATCGGAAATACAGGGACTACAAGAAACAATGGTGTAGGGGTCATTATTATGTATTTAGTTCTCCTTTGGTTTCAACTGAACGCCCACAACATGGAAGATTATCAATGACTGATAACATGGCAAAAGGGATACTGTCATTCACCATAGACAACCTACAGAAGAAAGATAAAGGAAGGTACTGGTGTGGGATCGATAAGTATATCGATGAAAAGTTTCCCATTGATTTGGAAGTTTATGAAGGTACATTGACAATTTCTCCTCACTCAGTCAAAATTTGAAAATTCCACCCTTGCCCCTCCCACCCTCAGCTCTGATGGTGACTCAGTCCCACATTTCCATGGCATCAAAGGGGTGGGGACTCATCAACTAGGTTTTTTGTCTCTTGGGGGGAGACAACAACACCCCCTCGGCAGGACAGTCCCGACAGCCAACTGTTCTGCTCTTGGGTCATTCCCCCACAGCCAATTGCTCCGAGGTCAGAACCTTGCCCACACCCACTGGAACAGGTGGGACAGCAGACCTCCACCACACTACCCACCTCTGCAGTCCCACCCAGCCCAGTCCCACCCATTGGTGATATCAGCCGAGTTCTGTTCACTTCCTCAGTTATTCTCCTGATGGAAAGGCTGATCCTGAGAGAGTGAATTAGATAATCTGGGATATATTTAGCGGGTTGGGCAGCATCTTTTGTGAGAGAAACTGGTTTAATATTTAAGAGAGATATCCTTCGTCCGATTTGGGCAAGTTTCAAGATCCAGGTGTGGGAGGAGTCATGGAGGGAAAAGAAAGGAAGCCCATTGATAATGTCATGGAGCCACTGCGTCTAACAGCATAGAACAGACCCATCAAATCCCCAGCTGTGCTCAACCCACTTCATCTGTCGCATCCTATATGAATGGTTCTAGGGCCATCTCGATATCCATTCAAGGTAAGAGTCTCTGCCATCACATTCTCAGGCAGTGCTTAAGATCCCAACCATGTTCTGGGTGAGCAAAATCTTCTCTATATCTCCTATAAAATTTTTTAATTGAACCAAAGAGCTTTGCGCTCTGGTGAGGCCCTTTTGGTTGGAATTATCTCATATATTAACTAAAGAACAGACTTCCCGCTGGATCGGGAGCTGTATTTATTGGGAAACCTCAAGGTCGTGGGCAGATTATTAACTAAATTCCAAATTAAATCTGTAGATATTGCCCTGTCAGGAGTAAAAAAAAGCTCAGCGATCACCTGGAACTCTGAATCTCCCTTGCTCATCACTCGGTGGTCCACGGAGATGCACAACTGCCTGTCCATGGAGAAAATAACATATAAGAAATAAATACCATACATTTGCAACCTTATCTCAAGCCCTTTGGTGCACAGCTTTAGCGAAAGCCCACAGTTCTAAAAAGCTAACAAAATGCTGAAAGGCTAACAAAATTCACAGCAGTGAAGCACCTCGAGGAGTGGAAGTCGGGTACCTGAGGTTCTCTTTTCTTTTTCCCATTTCTCTGTTTGCCACTTTAATTGTTTTAGTTGTGGTTTAGATTTCAAAGTTCTGGGGCATGAAAGGAAGTTACAAGCAAGCAGCATAGTGATGGTATCAGAGAAGTGAATTATACTAAACAAAATTGTAAATACATTAAAAATGGATTGTTTCTTCAGATGTGATATTACATTTATTTTGGAAAAATTGAAAAATAAAATTTTCAAGAAAAAGAATGAGTACCTGATGATCAGAAACTAATTGTAGCAGGTAAAATGGAATGAATAACATTCTTCAACTAGATAAACCGAATTAAGTATTTGTCCTTCTTGCCTGGTTGAAGGGCAGAGCTCACTTGTAGTTCAGTTTAGTTTCCCCTGCCAACGTTACTCTCCTTTCCTGGCCTTTCCCAAATAATAAAATCATGAAATCAACGACAATTTTACTTCATCTTTGTAAAATGAAGCTTTTATCTTCCAGCAATCAAAAACTTAGGTCATCAATAATTATTGATATACGTCGTGCTCGATCCCACAACTTTCGAACCTTGCTACGCCCCAGGGGATAGTGGATGCCTGGTGCTCCCTCTAACCATGTTCCACCCAATTACAACAAATAGTCTGGACATTGCCCACATCCTGTAGCCAAGGATAATTGTCGGTATGGTGTTGAACATGGTAGAAGAACAACCAAGACCCCATTCCATGCCTGTTCCTTACACGCAGAACCCACACTTCCTGTTGGAGATCGGCTGGCTCTGTGAGTGAGTCAAGGTCGGGGGAGAAAAAACTCCCATGGTCTTCTTGCACAAGCCCCATTCCAGCATGGAACTGGGCCTCAGGGAAAAAGAGGATCTGACTTAGTGTGAGAAAGACATGTGGGGAGAGAGGAGGCAAACCATTATTTTCCTTCATTGTGATTATCTGAGTCGGTGAGGAATATCCAGCTGCAGATTTTCTAACTGAAGTTTCTGGGGGAGTAAGTGGTCTCAAGGAGCAAGTCCACCATTTGTTGCCCATCTCTGCTTGCCTCAAGGGGCTCGTGCTGAGGTCCCTGTGGAACCCCTGCAGAGATCGCATCCCTAGAACTCACCACAAGAAACAACAGACAAACATGTTGGAAAATCAGGCTGAGGCATTCTGCTTTCACTCAAACTTGAGGAACAGCTTCGATGAAATGAGAATTCACACCAGGATTAGAATATGGAAGTGCAACATGACGTGGACAAAATCATGAATCTCCATGAACGGTAGAAATGTCACAATTCTATTGCTAAATTCAGCGTGTGTGGATGCAGTGTGGGTAATTTTTCATCTTTTATGTTCCAACAGGTTCAACTGCAATAACTGGTCCCAAGCACGTTAAGGGAGAAGAAGGACAGTCGGTCACTGTGGAATGTCGGTATGATCGGAAATACAGGGACTACAAGAAACAATGGTGTAGTGGTTATTATAATCTATCAAGTGCTGTTGTTGTTTCAACTGATCGCCCACAAAATGGAAGATCATCGATGACAGATAACAAGGCAGAGGCGATAATGTCAGTCACCATAGACAACCTACAGAAGGAAGATGAAGGATTGTACTGGTGTGTGATCGAAAAGATAATCGATGAAAAGTTTTTGATTCACTTGCAAGTTTCTGAAGGTATGTTGACAATTCCTCCCCATTTGGCCCAAATTTGAACATTGCACCAGTCACACCCTCCACAATCACACCCATTCCAGTCACAAACACTGGTGACATCAGCTTTTTGATCACTCCAAATCCAATTATAATTCCCTCGATGGGAAAAGTGATCATTACAGAGTGACTCCCAGGAGCATATCGAGGGAGGTCCACATACTGCTAGAAGAGGTGGGATGGTGGGTGGAACAGGTCCGGGTGGAGGGGGGGGGTGCTTAAGTGTTTCCACGAAAGCTTATCCTGTGGTGTCATAGGATCTGCTTCCCATTCTCGCTTGAGAGGAGGAGAGGAATAGACAGTGGCAAAGCTAGGGTGGGGTGTTGGTTGCAGGAGGGAAATAATGCATTCTACAAGAGTGGTGCATTTTCAACCATTTTTTAATTCTTTAGTTCCCAAATGCAATAAAAGTCGAATCTCTTTTTCACTATTGGTTCCTTTTACTTGGAATCAATGTGGAAATAGGGTAGAACTGGAGCGATTTGCAGAGGTTGAGAAACCCAGTTCCAACAGAGACCTGCTCAGACAAAGAGAGAAACTGAAAGCAACGTGGAAGAGCAACAGAACGAAATTCCGTGGAGAGGAAAGGCAGGATTTCTTCCAGGCGCAGTCGAAGTGGCCAGAGTACAGAAGCAGAACATTGCTGGAAATTTCCAATAAGAGCAGATCAGGAAAGAAATAGCCTGCAGAGAGAAATGTATTGAGTTCAAATTTTGTTTCCAATATTAACAACTCTTTGATAGTGTCATCCTTAAAACATTTTCTCCTTTCCTGGAGACTTGGTGGACACCCACCCCTACTTCTCATTGGCAGATCAGTGGTTGGGGTCATTCGAGGTTCCATGGAAATGGCCTCATACTTGGAATGGAATCGACCACGATCGAATACCCGTTATTCCAAATACTACAGACCAGCAGAGCAGAACTGTTCCAGCGCTTGCCGAGCCAACCACTTTCATGGCCACGCAGAATGGTCCCAATTGCAGTCACTCTCCTCTAAACCATTAAAGGTCACAACTCCCCTCTCCCTCTATCTCCACCGTGGTGAGCCCTCAGTTGCTCTCACCTGTGCATAGAAAAAATTGGGAATTGCATTTCATAGGCTGTCATTTCCTGCCATATGGGAGGGGGATTATTTTCTAATCCTTATCGACCACTAGTTCTGAAATGGAATGGGAGACCAATGCCTGAAACCCCTTCATCGCTACCAGCCTTGTGGTTATACAGTTGTAGATAAAATAAACGAGAATTGTAGAGAGGAGAAAATGTGAGGAAAACATGTGCAACTCTTGTAAAGAGTGAGTACCTGTTATTTCAATCAATTCCGATTTATGAACAACATTTTTAAAATATTAAATGACAGCATAAGAACTTTCCTGTAGATCTCTGCGGAAAAATTGACGTGGGATTATAAATTTTGGAGGGGGGGAGCGGAAACTACGATTACCTGATTTTAGGGTAAATTCCTGAGCCGTCCAGTCGAGGTTCCTTCCATCTTTATTTGAGAGAGTGAACCACCATCATGGGTTAACATAGGACGACCTAGCACGGGAGAGGGGGAGGTGAAAGATTTCATTTACAAAACAAATACCAAATAAATAAAAGAACAGATAACCCCATCCTAAAACATCTGGTAAAGGTCTGGAAGGAAATTAATGATTGGATCGGTAAAGAGATTGTAATCTCACCAATGCACCTTAATTCTGAGGGAGTTGGACTTGGTCAGATTTATGTAGGGAAAGTGTAACATTGGTGATCAACGCCACAATAAGATGGTACAATATAATTTCTTACACCCATTATATCTCTATATAATAAAAATTATATAAAGGAAAATCAGAGATATCGGAAATGTGCTTCAGGTGTGGGTGAAAAATGGGTACCTTTATACACTCCACATGGACCTGCCGAAGGTGAGGCCCTTTTGGTTGGAATTATCTCATATATTAACTAAAGAACAGACTTCCCGCTGGATCGGGAGCTGTAATTATTGGGAAACCTCAAGGTCGTGGGCAGATTATTAACTAAATTCCAAATTAAATCTGTAGATATTGCCCTGTCAGGAGTAAAAAAAGCTCAGCGATCACCTGGAACTCTGAATCTCCCTTGCTCATCACTCGGTGGTCCACGGAGATGCACAACTGCCTGTCCATGGAGAAAATAACATATAAGAAATAAATACCATGCTTTTGCAACCTTATCTCAAGCCCTTTGGTGCACAGCTTTAGCACCAGCCCACAGTTCTAAAAAGCTAACAAAATGCTGAAAGGCTAACAAAATTCACAGCAGTGAAGCTCCCCGAGGAGTGGAAGTCGGGTACCTGAGGTTCTCTTTTCTTTTTCCCATTTCTCTGTTTGCCACTTTAATTGTTTTAGTTGTGGTTTAGATTTCAAAGTTCTGGGGCATGAAAGGAAGTTACAAGCAAGCAGCATAATGTTGGTATCAGAGAAGTGATTTATACTAAACAAAATTGTAAATACATTAAAAATGGATTGTTTCTTCGATGTGATATTATATTTGTTTTGGAAAAATTGAAAAATAAAATTTTCAAGAAAGACTGAGTACCTGGTGATCAGAAACTAATTGTAGCAGGTAAAATGGAATGAATAACATTCTTCAACTAGATAAACTTCAAATTAAGTATTTGTGCTTCTCGCCTGGTTGAAGGGCAGAGCTCACTTGTAGTTGAGTTTAGTTTCCCCTGCCAACGTTACTCTCTTTTCCTGGCCTTTCCCAAATAACACAATTGTGAAAACAACGACAACTTTGCTTCATCTTTGTGAAATTAAGCTTTCTTCTGACAGCAATCAAAAACTTAGGCCATCAATAATTATTGATATGCGTCGTTTCACCATTTTAATGTGCTCGATCCCCCTAACTTTCTAACCTTGCTACGCCCCAGGGGATAGTGGATGCCTGGTGCTCCCTCTAACTATATTCAACCCAATTCAAATAAATAGCCTGGATGTTTCCCTTATCCTGTAGTGTAGGGTAATTGTCGGAATGGGGTTGAACATGGTTAGAGGAATGACCAGGCCACCACTCCCTACCTACTCCTTACACTCAGAACCCACTCTTCCTGATGGAGATTGTCTGGCTCTGTGAGTGTGTCAGGGTCACAGGGATCAGGGGGATAAATAACTCTCATGGTCTTCTTGCACAAGCCCCTTTCCAGCCTGGAACTGGGCCTCAGGGAAAAAGAGGATCTGACTTAGTGTGGGAGAGACATGTGGGGAGAGAGGAGGCAAATCATTTTTTTTCATTCATTGTGATTCTCTGAGTCAGTGAGGAATATCCAGCTGCAGATTTTCTAACTGAACTTTTTTTGGGGGGAAATGGTCTCAAGGAGCAAGTCCACCATTTGTTGCCCATCTCTGCTTGCCGCAAGAGGCTCGTGCTGAGGTCCCTGTGGAACCCCTGCAGAGATCGCATCCCTAGAACTCACCACAAGAAACAACAGACAAACATGTTGGAAAATCAGGCTGAGGCATTCTGCTTTCACTCAAACCTGAGGAACAGCTTCGATGAAATGAAAATTCACACCAGGATTAGAATATTGAAGTGCAACATGACGTGAACAAAATCATGAATCTCCATGAACAGTAAAAATGCCACAGTTCTATTGCTAATTTCAGCGTGTGTGGATGCAGTGTGGGTAATCTTTCATCTTTTACGTTCAAACAGGTTCAACTGCAATAACTGGTCCCAAACAAGTTAAGGGAGAAGAAGGACAGTCGGTCACTATGGAATGTCGGTATAATCGGAAATACAGGGACTACAAGAAACAATGGTGTAGGGGTCATTATTATGTATTTAGTTCTCCTTTGGTTTCAACTGAACGCCCACAACATGGAAGATTATCAATGACTGATAACATGGCAAAAGGGATACTGTCATTCACCATAGACAACCTACAGAAGAAAGATAAAGGAAGGTACTGGTGTGGGATCGATAAGTATATCGATGAAAAGTTTCCCATTGATTTGGAAGTTTATGAAGGTACATTGACAATTTCTCCTCACTCAGTCAAAATTTGAAAATTTGAAAGCTTATCCTGTGGTGTCATAGGATCTGCTTCCCATTCTCGCTTGAGAGGAGGAGAGGAATAGACAGTGGCAAAGCTAGGGTGGGGTGTTGGTTGCAGGAGGGAAATAATGCATTCTACAAGAGTGGTGCATTTTCAACCATTTTTTAATTCTTTAGTTCCCAAATGCAATAAAAGTCGAATCTCTTTTTCACTATTGGTTCCTTTTACTTGGAATCAATGTGGAAATAGGGTAGAACTGGAGCGATTTGCAGAGGTTGAGAAACCCAGTTCCAACAGAGACCTGCTCAGACAAAGAGAGAAACTGAAAGCAACGTGGAAGAGCAACAGAACGAAATTTCGTGGAGAGGAAAGGCAGGATTTCTTTCAAGCCCAGTCGAAGTGGCCACAGTACAGAAGCAGAACATTGCTGGAAATCTGCAATAAGAGCAGATCAGGAAAGAAATAGCCTGCAGAGAGAAATCGTATTGAGTTCGGATTTTGTTTCCATTGTTAACAACTCTTTGACAGTATAATCCTTAAAACTTTGTCTCCCTTCCTGGAGAAGTGGTGGACACCCTCCCCTAGTTGCCATTGGCAGATGAGTGGGATGGGGACTTTCAAGGTTTCCATGGAAACAGCCAAACTATTGGGACGGAATCGTCCACGATCGAAAACCCAGTATTACAAACGCTTCACACCGGCAGAGCAGAACCCTACCAACGATTGCCAAGCTGCCCACTTTCATAGCCAGGCACAATAGTCCCAACCTTTAAAGTTCAGAACTCCCCTTTCTCTCCATCTCCACTGCGGCAAGTCTCCAGTTGCTCTCACCTGCACAGAGAAAAACGTGGGATGCTGGGAACTTTGCTAGGACCCAGGGGATAGTGGATGCCTGCTGCTCCCTCTAACCACGTTCCATCCAATTACAACAAATAGCCTGGACGTTGCCCACATCCTGTAGCCAAGGATAATTGTCAGTATGGGGTTGAACATGGTAGAGGAACGACCAAGACCCCATTCCTTGCCTGTTCCTGACACGCAGAACCCACACTTCCTGTTGGAGATCGGCTGGCTCTGTGAGTGAGTCAAGGTCAGGGGGAGAAAAATCTCCCATGGTCTTCTTGTACAAGCCCCATTCCAGCATGGAACTGGGCCTCAGGGAAAAAGAGGATCTGACTTAGTGTGAGAGAGACATGTTGGGAGAGAGGAGGCAAACCATTATTTTCCTTCATTGTGATTATCTGAGTTGGTGAGGAATATCCAGCTGCAGATTTTCTAACTGAAGTTTCTGGGGGGGAAGTGGTCTCAAGGAGCAAGTCCACCATTTGTTGCCCATCTCTGCTTGCCGCAAGGGGCTCGTGCTGAGGTCCCTGTGGAAACCCTGCAGAGATCGCATCCCTAGAACTCACCACAAGAAACAACAGACAAACATGTTGGAAAATCAGGCTGAGGCATTCTGCTTTCACTCAAACTTGAGGAACAGCTTCGATGAAATGAGAATTCACACCAGGATTAGAATATTGAAGTGCAACATGACGTGGACAAAATCATGAATCTCCATGAACGGTAGAAATGCCACAGTTCTATTGCTAAATTCAGCTTGTGTGGATGCAGTGTGGGTAATCTTTCATCTTTTATGTTCCAACAGGTTCAATTGCAATAACTGGTCCCAAACACGTTAAGGGAGAAGAAGGACAGTCGATCACTATGGAATGTCGGTATGATCGGAAATACAGGGACTACAAGAAACAATGGTGTAGTGGTTATTTATATCTATCAAGGGCTGTTGTGGTTTCTTCTGATCGACCACAACATGGAAGATCATCGATGACTGATAACAAGACAGAGGCGATAATGTCATTCACCATAGACAACCTACAGAAGGAAGATGAAGGATGGTACTGGTGTGTGATCGAAAAAATGATAAATGAAAAGATTTCATTTTACTTACAAGTTTCTGAAGGTACGTTGACAAGTTCTCCACACTTGGCCAAAATTTGAAAATTCCACCCTTGCCCCTCCCACCCTCAGCTCTGATGGTGACTCAGTCCCACATTTCCATGGCATCAAAGGGGTGGGGACTCATCAACTAGGTTTTTTGTCTCTTGGGGGGAAACAACAACACCCCCTCGGCAGGACAGTCCCGACAGCCAACTGTTCTGCTCTTGAGTTATTCCCCCACAGCCAATTGCTCCGAGATCAGAATCTTGCCCACACCCACTGGAACAGGTGGGACTGCAGACCTCCACCAGCTCACACTACCCACCTCTGCAGTCCCACCCAGCCCATTCCCACCCATTGGTGATATCAGCCGAGTTCTGTTCACTTCCTCAGTTATTCTCCTGATGGAAAGGCTGATCCTGAGAGAGTGAAGTAGATAATCTGGGATATATTTAGCGGGTTGGGCAGCATCTTTAGTGGGAGAAACTGGGTTAATATTTAAGAGAGATATCCTTCGTCCGATTTGGGCAAGTTTCAAGATCCAGGTGTGGGAGGAGTCATGGAGGGAAAAGAAAGGAAGCCCATTGATAATGTCATGGAGCCACTGCCTCTAACAGCATAGAACAGACCCATCAGATCACCAGCTGTGCTCAACCCATTTCATCTGTCACATCCTATATGAATGGTTCCAGGCCCATCTCGATATCCATTCAAGGTAAGAGTCTCTGCCATCACCTTCTCAGGCAGTGCTTAAGATCCCAACCATGTTCTGGGTGAGCAAAATCTTCTCTATATCTCCTGGAAACATTTTACATCGAAACAAAAGGCTTTGCGCTCTGGTTATAATGACCTCTGCTGCATAGAACATTTTTACTGCTATCAATCCTACCTCTCCCCCATGTAATGTTGCACATCCCATTCAGATCAGCTCTGAGTTTTCACCTCCACAAGGAAGACAACCCAGCCTCTCCATCCTATCCTCACAATGGAAATGTTCCTATGCATGCTGTGTGACCTGCTGATTCCTCCATCATTTTGGTCATTACTACATTCACACATCTGCAGTGTTCCACTGTTATCACTCTACGCCTACTTCCCCACTGTCTTATTCTCTCAGCCCCTTTACAATGACCATCCACTCCCCCTCCCTCAGCCTTGTTCTTTTTCTACCCCTCTCCCACACTCTCCATTTCTATCTCTCCCCCTTCAGGTGCTCCAGCTTCCCAAAAGGTGGAATTGGAGCCCCAGACCTGTTCCTTTCAGTACTGGCAGTGGACACTTCAGGCTTCCTCCCTCATCTTGGGTCATTGAGCCAGTGGGAGCTGAGGTGGGGACCAGCAGCAAGAATCCAGTCTGCGGGCTGAGGAATGTCCCAGCAGTGGGCAGCCTTTGGTGGAGAGGCTAATCGTAGCCTTGACTGCTTCATGGATGTCCCCAGATCTAGGATGCTTTCAAGGACTCCTTCACCAGATGCACAGTTGCTCATCCAGGGAGGTTTCCCTGGACAAAAACTTGACTCACAATAGGAAACTACACAAACAGTGGTCTCTTTGTGGAAAGTTTCCAGAAATTATTTCCCAGAAATCTCCAGAATATGCACCCCCCAATCAACCCCAACCTCTGAAACACATCCATCTACTGTTCAATCATTCCCTGATCCACCCTGGGCCTCAACACTTCTGGGTCAGTTCTCCAGAATCCTCCATTCCTTGAACTTTAAAACATTTAACTCTACTCTAAATATCTCTCATCAGCTTTTCTCCTGCACTCTCAGGCAGTGAGAATTCCAATTGTTCACTGCCCTCCAAAGGAAGAAAGGTCAGCCTCAGCACACCTCAAATTTAAATTACCTGCTCCTAACTTTGTTTGCCTTTACTGGCTCCTTTTATTCCGGTCTCATTTGAATCACCTCCCATTCTTCTGAATTCAAAGGAATTCAGCCCCATCTAATTCGTCTCTCTGAATGGAACAACCATTACAGGAAGGATGTGGAAGATATGGAGAAGGTGCAGAGGAGATTTACCAGGATGTTGCCTGGATTGGGAAACGAGTCTGATGAGGCGAGCTTAGTGGAACTGGGACTTTCCTCTTTGGAGCGTACAACGTCGAGAGGAGACTTGATTGAGGTCTACAAGAATATGAGAAGAATAGATAGGGTGGATGGCCAGCGCCTTTTCTCCAGGGCAGAAATAGCAAACACCAGATGACATATGTACAAAGTGAAGGGAGGGTAGCAAACACCAGATGACATATGTACAAAGTGAAGGGAGGGATGTTTAGGGGAGACATCAGAGGCATTTGAAAGATGCTTAGACAGGTACATGGATGGAAGAAAAATAGAGGGAACGGGGTAGCGTGGGTTTAGTTTTTTCAAAGGAATATATGAATCGGCACAACATCAAGGTCCAAAGGGCCTGTACTGTTCTATGTAGCTCTCTCCCATCCCAGCAGTTGGCCTGTTGAACTTCCTTTGGGCTACCTCCAATGCTACTCTGTCTTTTTGGTGAAGGGTTCCAACACTGTACACACAGTTCCTGGTGAGGTTTCACCAGTACCATGTGCAATTGCGACAAACCCTCCCTACACTTAAACTCCATCCCCTTTCCAATGACTGTGGCCTTCCCAGCTTCAGGTTGGACCAGCCTGTTAGCCTTTGGCGAGTCGTGCACTAGGACACTGCGATCTCTCTGTAACTCACTCACTCATGAGCAGCCTCACTCTGTTAAGACAATAATCTGCCATATTTTCGCCACAATCATTCCATTCACATCAACGTTCTCGTCTTGATGTGCTCTTCCATCCACCCTCACCTCATTGGCACACTTAGGTTGTAAACAATTTAGGGCCAAGGAGCAATTCCTTGGATATTCCAAAACTTGCATCCTCTCAGCCGGAAATGGTATCCTTCATTCTAGCTCCATATTTTCCATGTGACGGCCACTCTTCATTCTCCAAAACTTGCATCCTCTCAGCCAGAAAACGTCCCCTTCATTCTAGCTCCATATTTTCCATGTGACGGCCAGTCTTCAATCTCCAAAACTTGCATCCTCTCAGCCGGGAAGGTCTCCTTCATTCTAGCTCCATATTTTCCATGTGACAGCCAGTCTTCAATCTCCAAAACTTGCATCCTCTCAGCCGGAAAAGGTCTCCTTCATTCTCACTCCATATTTTCCATGTTACGGCCAGTCTTCAATCCGTGCCGGGACACTTGCTCAGTATCTCAAGATTCAAGCTTCCTTTTGTCGTCATAGTAACACATAAAAATATAATTGACAGGATATGTTTCCATTTTTGTTGGCTGCAAGGTAAACAAATAGTTGCCATGAGCCTTGCCCAGCTCCCCTAAAGAGAAGCAAAAGAGAATTCCTTCAGACACACCGAGTGGCCGTGGATTCGCCTCCAGTGCTCCCACAACTTCTGCCATCACACAGGACTCCTGCCTGATTCATCAACAACCCGAGCCCAGATCCAAACCTCCAATACGATCAGGAAGCTGTAAGTGCCTCAGGCCCTTCTATCCTCAGCACCATCTCAAATCCCGGTTCGAATACCTGGTGCCCCTGAGCCGGTGTCCAGCAGCCCACAGCCTATGTGGATCTCCCAGTGGTCAACCACTTCAATTCTGCATCCCATCCCCATGCTGACATGACCATGGTCTCGTGCTGTCAAACAAGTCCATCAGTCAACTGGTGAAACAACACTCAATTTTCCATCTCCAACCAGATGGCATTAACGACTTCTCCAGTTTCCGCTTGCCCACTCCCCGCTCTCCCTCCCTTCCTTTTCACCTCATCTTCTTTCCTCCATTTCCCCACCCTTCCCTCTCTATTCACAGACCCATCCCTCCTCCCCACGTTAGCTGCTCTGCCCTCCCTCCCTTATATCTTATGCCTGTGGGGCTGTGCTCCTCCCATTGCCCCTGCCCTTCCCCCATCACTTTATTGAGGCGCCTGCTTACATTTTGTCATCTCTTGATGCTGGGCTCAAGCCCGAAACATTGGCGATGTATCTTTATCCTTACTCTAAAAGGGATCTATTTGACCTTTTGAGTTTCTCCAGCTTTGTGTTTTGACCTTAGATACTTCATCCATTGTAACCTCTGGGCCGAGCACATTCAGCATGAAAACAGCAGGTGCTGAGACCTCCACAGCAGCCTTGCAGACCTCTTCATCGCCTCAAACCTGGTCAGTCACTCTAAGCCACAACTCTTCATTGCACAGGTTAATCACTGAATTAGGGCCATCTGAAAATGACTCAGAAGAAAGATAAGGCATGATGATCAAAAATAAATTCAATGAAAAGTTTTTCATTCACTTGGAACTTTCTGAAGGTACATTGACAATTTCTCCTCACTCGGCCCAAATTTGAAAATCCCACCCTGGGACCTCCCACCCTCGACTCCAATGGTGACTCATACCCTCATCTCCATGGCATCAAAGGACTCATCAACAGGATTTCCTGTCCTTTGAGGGAAGACACCAATACCTTCTCCCCTTGGACACGAGTGAATGGATGTTCAACCACTGACCCGACAGAACGGTCCCGACTCCGAGATCAGAACCTTGCCATACCCACTGGAACAGGAGTGACGGCAGCCCCGCATCAGCTCCCCGACCAACCACTGCAGTCACACCCAATTCTGCCATCCCACCCCCCCAGTCACACCCACCTCAATAAAGCCCACACAGTCCCAGCCATTGCAGTGAAACCCCCCCAGCAGTTAAACCCACCACAGTTGCACACCCCGCAGTGATAACCAACGCAATGACACCCACCACAGTCTCACCCACACATTTCAAAGGTGACACCCGCTGCAGTGACCCCCACCACAGTACCACCCATAGAAGTCTCACAGTTAAACCCCCCCCCACAGACCTGCCCACCGCAGTCCCGCCCTCCGCAGTTCCAATCCCTGCAGTGACACCCATGAGTCAGAAACACAATCGAATTCATCGTTGGCCACAGCCCACAAACAACACTAATTCTCCGATGGAAAGAGTGATCAAGCAGAGAGACCATAAACCATTAGAGCAGAATTGGACTGTTCAGCCCATCGAGTCTGCCCCACCACTTAATCACGAGCTGATCCATTTTCCCACTCAGCCCCATTGCCCGGCCTTCTCCCCATAACCTTTGATGCCCTGGCTAACCAAGAACCTATCAATTTCTGCCTTAAATACACCCAATAACCTTGCCTCCACAATCGCCTGTGGGAATAAATTCCATAGATTTACCACCCCTTTGGCTAAAGAAAATCTTTTGCAACTTGGTTCCAAGCGGATGCCCTGCAATCCTGAAGTTGTGCCTCTTCTCCTACACTCTCCCATCATGGGAAACAACCTTTCTACATCAACTCTGTCCACATCTTCCAACATTAGAATTGATTCTATTAACTCTATTAATTGGTAGAGGGGAAGCTACGTTTTGGAAGAAGGCAGACGTTTCGGAATCTCCAGACTGGAAGACTTCATCTTGGGAACAGGTGCGGTGGAGATGGAGGAATTGAGAGAAGGGGATGGAATTCTTGCAAGGCACAGGGTGTGAGGAAGTGTAGTCAAGGTAGTTGAGGAAATTGGAAGGTTTATTATGAAGGGAATAGATAGACTAGATGCAAGTAGACTCTTCCCCCTGAGAGCAGGGGAGATTGAAACAAGAAGAAACAAATTGAGTACAAGGGGGCAAAATTTTAGGAAAAACATTAGAGGATGTTTCTTCACTCAGAGAGTGGTGGCTGGATGGAATAATTTTCCGGAGGAAACAGTTGAGGCAGTGTCAATTTTTTCATATAAGAGAAGGCTGGATATATACATGGATAAGAGGGGGTTAGAGGATTATGGGCGGAGAATAGGTGAGGGGAGTTAGCAGAGTTGTTAAGTGAACTGGCGTAGACTTGTAGGGCCGAGATGGCCTGTTTCCATGCCATAAATTCTCTTATATATGTTATAGTATATGTCGGTGGAAAGCTTGTCTCCTGAGATGGAGACCAAGAGGTCCAGGAAGGGGAGAGTGATATTGGAGATGAGGCTGGGAATTTGAGATTTGGGGTGGAACTTGGCCATAAAGTGAATGAAGTTGACAAGCTCATCGCAGGTACATAAGGCACCAGCAATGTAGTCGTTGATATACTGGAGGATGAGTTTGGGGCTCTTGCCTGTGTAGGCTTGCAGCATGGATTGCTCCACAAAGCCCACAAACAGGCAGGCATAGCTGGGACCCATGCGGGTTCCCATGGCTACTCCTTTGATTTGGAGGAAGTGAGTGGAGTTAAAGGAGAAGTTGTTTAAAGTGAGGACAAGTTCCGCCAGGTGGAGGAGGATGGTGGTGGAGAGTGACTGGTCAGGTCTCTGGCCCAGGAAGAAGAGAAGTACTTTCAGACCTTCTGTGTGGGGAATGGAGTTATAAAGGAATTGGTCATCCATCGTGGAGATGAGGTGGTCCAGTTCGGGGCATCTGAAGTCACTGAGGAGATGGAGGGCAAGTGAGGCATTGTGGATGAAGGTGGGGAGAATTGGACCAGGGGAGTAAAGATAGAATGAAGTTAAGATGAAACTAGTTTGTTGAGGAAAGAGGAGGCAGAAATAATAGGTCTACCTGGATGGTTGGGTTTTGAGCACCATGACCACCTGCAGATTGGAGGAACACCACCTTATTTTCTGTTTGGGTTCTCTCCAACATCAACATCGACTTCTCTGCTTTCTGCTAACTTGTTCGCATTTTATTTACATTCCCCATTTCCAGTTTTTCCAGTTCTCCCCTCCACCCACCCAGCCATCCCTCCTCCCCCTGATTGCTGCTGTCTCCTCCCTCCCTTCTCCACCTATATTCTCCTGCCTTGCAAATCCGCCCCCCAATCCATTCGGACATCCTCCGACACTCTCATGCCTTGATGAAGGGCTCAAGCCTAGAACATTGTTTATGAATTTTTACCTTTGCTACATAAAGGACACTGTTTGACCAGCTGCGAGTTTCTCCAGCATTTTGTCTTTTTACTTCAAGCACGGTGTCTACAGATTTTCGCTGTCGAACCATTGTAAGTAAAAGAGTACCTGTAGTGAACATCTAACCATTTACATGATTTCTTCCTTAGATATTCAATGAAAGGAAGTATTCCATTGATTTCCACACCCCTGCCAGAATATCGCAATGTAGCTTATAGTCCCTCTTCACCCACTTCCCGCTGATCTCTCCTTCTCTCCTGTTCTCCATCCTTTCCTCTCCCTCAGCCTCATTGGTCCTTCCCTGCCCTACACAATCTGCACATTTCCATCCCTCAGGTACTCCAGCTTGCCAAGTGTTGGACACAGGACCTGTTCCCTGTAATACTGACAATGGATAGTTCAGGCTCAGGTTGCCTCCAACTTCACTTGTGGTGCAACACAGGATGTTGAGCCCGTGAAAGCTGGGATGGTGACCAGCAGCGAGAATTCAGTCAGAGATGTCCCAGCAGTGGACACCCATGGGTGACAGAGAAGATGTGGTTCCAACTACTCTGTTAATTTCCATGAATCCAGGACATTCTTTGTTCAGGGACACAGGAGCTACTCTGGGCAGTGACCCAGAAATCGGAGACACATGGTTACCCTACTTTCCTGAGAATGAAAAGAACACAAAGGCTGCGCATAGATTGTCACCAGAAAGAGCTTCAGCAAAAGCAAAAACACATTTATGCGATCTCTTCAAGAACATTTCCAGCAGAGACTTTGCGTAACCTTCTGAATTTACACCCAATTAATCTCCAGCCTCTGTATCTACACACTTACCTGTGGTCTTCCAAACTCCCATTTCCTCACCTCCAAGCTGTCCATAATCGAGCTGCATCTCGTTCAGCATTGTCAATTCAGAACATGCCAGGCTGAACATGAGAAACTAGAGGAAGGACCCCAGGACTCTCGATCCTGCTCCACCATTCAACGTGTATGTGGCCAATCTATGCTGGTCTCAACTCCTCTTCTGCGCCAGGTCCCCATGACCCACAATTGCTTCCAGGCATCCAGGGCTCAGGTCATTCATCCACTTTATCGCCAGATCTGAATGTAAACACCATAGAATCCTCCACTGCAACCTTTCAGACCACTTTGTATTACAATGGAACACCCACCAGATAAGCAGAAACAACCTCATCACCTCAAACCAGGTCATCATTCAAAGCAAGTCCTCAG
Organism: Narcine bancroftii; assembly: GCF_036971445.1. Classification (NCBI taxonomy): domain Eukaryota; kingdom Metazoa; phylum Chordata; class Chondrichthyes; order Torpediniformes; family Narcinidae; genus Narcine; species Narcine bancroftii. The sequence goes on from NC_091473.1 coordinate 250,941,875, forward strand.
CCTTGTGCAGGATCTTCACAATGGTCAGGTTGTGAGAACAACCACTGATGAACGATTGAAGCAAGGTTGTCAGCACCTTCACTGATGGTCACAGTGGGTTATTATTGCATCAGTTACTCTTCATTAAACACAGATTATCTCTCCTTTTAGATATTGTTCAAAACTAATTTTCTTTCTGACAATCCGAGCCCAATCCAGGAGTAATTCTACCAGGTCATGGTCATGGTCCACAATGCCAATTATTCCATTCATAAAGCTTCACGAGAGGGTAAAATGGCCATGGGTGTGTGTAACTCAGTCCCAGTCACGTGCAGACAATATGATTCACCCAAATCCTCTCCATTCTCTTCAATGGTACTGAAATCGAGGGAAATACTATTTCCCAATATCCCATGTCTTGCTTTATAACAACCCATATTATTTAAATCTTTCAAAACAGACAACTTTGCACTTCTAGAACATTACAGAACATGTTAACTTTTACAAACAGATAACTTGGCACTTATTTTTTTTATTTTAATTTTAAAACTAAACATACAGTACAGTAACAATGACGTACATGCTGCCCAATTATCCCCAAATGTCCAACAACAACAACCCCCCCCCATCCCCCCCACTATCCTAGTATGTTTAGAATGGAGGGAGGAAACCAAAGCCCCCGGGGAAAATCCATGCAGACACAGGGAGAGCATACGAACTCCATACAGACAGCATGGGATTTGTACCCCAGACCTGATTACTGGCGTTGTAAGCAGGGTTGCTTTAACTGCTACGTTAACCATGTCACCCAGTTGTTGCATCATCTGAAAATTACACGTCATGTCTCTTACATTTATTTGCATGTCGTTGGAGTATGTACCCGTGAACAGTTCCAAGGGATGAATATCAGTGTCCCACTCCCAGTCCGCTCGATATTCCCCGGACAACCTTGAATCAGATTGAACAATTTCAATGTGTTGAAGTAGAGAGGTAAAACTCAAAAGTTTGCAAACACAGTGGTTGAAGTAAAAAAAACCCAATGTCAGCAGGTCAGTGTACATTATGCAGCAGGGTAAAGATATATAACCAACGTTTCGGGCTTCAGACTTCATCAAGGTGTGAAAAATGTAGGGAAAGGCCAGAATAAAATGTGGGGGGTGGGGGTGGGGAATGGGCAGGGGGAGGTGCCTAGTCCCAAAGACAAGAGGTAATAGGTGGATAAGGGAAGGAGGGCAGAGCTGCAAGCAGGGGCAGGAGGGACACCTGTGAAGGGAGAGGAAAGGGGGTGAAGGAAAGAATACAAAGAGAAAGAGAGCGGAGAGTAGGCTGGCAGAAACCGGAACATTGATGTTAATGATAAGAGTACAATTGCCTGTGTTGGTTATTGATTACATCAGTATATTTCCTTGTTTTATCAGGAACTCTGGACTGAATTTTCATAATCTCTGGGCTGTGTTGCGCTGGCTACTCTTTAAAGCTCTACTTTTCTGCACAGTTTCAATAAAGTGCATGACAAGTTTGCAAAGGTAAATTGTTTCCAATCTCTTCATTTCGATGTTGCCATTAATGTCTACAAAGAGATCAAGAGTTGCTGCAAGCTCCCTTGGGTCACGATAACCTGCCCCTCAAACATTATTCTCAAAGAGAATCATCAATGGGGCTCAGATGGTCAATGGCTGAAAATAATCATACATTACAGCATAGTACAGGCCCTTCAGTCCATGACATTCTGCTGACCTATCTCAACCATCCTGACCTCACCCACAAGCTTCTATATTTTTTGCATCCATGTGCCGGTGTGAGAGTCTGTTAGATGTCCCTATTATGCTAGACCACCCCTGGCAATGCATTCCAGCCACTGTGCTGAGAACAATGTACCCTCGACAGATCCCATTAACTTCCCCCCCCCCCCCACACCTTGTGAAGACGTGTTCTGTTGTTTGCTACTCTCACCCAAGGGAAAAGTTGCTGGCTGTCCACCCTATCGATGCCCCTCATAATCCTATAGACATCAATTAAGTCATCCCTTCATCCATCTTCACACCAAAGATAAAAGCCCTAGCTCTGTAAACCATGCCTCATAAGACATGTTCTCCATCCAGGGAACATCCTGGTCAATCTCCTCTACATCCTCTCCATAGCTTCCACATCCTTCCTGTTTGAGGAGACCAACCTGAACACAATATTCCAAGTGTGCTCTCACCAGACTTCATAGAACTGCAACATTACCTTGTGATTAATCAAGCCCAACATACCACAAGCCTATCAACTTGTCTGGCAACCCTGAGAAATCCATGGATTTGGACCTCAAGGTCCCTCTGTTCTACCACACTGTTAAATATCTGGCCATTGACCATGTACTCCTCATTCAAGTTGACCTTCAAAATACATAACTTTACACTTATTCGGATTGAACTCCATCTGCAACTTTACAACACACATTAGAAGAGTAACATATACATTTAGGATAATCACTGCATAAAGGTTATTATTCTGATGGAAGGACATGTTTAGCTTTTCAAGGCCAGCGAATTTCTCACCAATTAGAGGTGCACAACCCTCATCACTTACACCAGGAGGCTCCTGGCATTCTCCACACTTCCACTTCACCAACCTCATCTTCATCCTATTCCCTCCTCCCAACTCTTTGTGGCATCCTGTACCCAAATCCTGGAGCAAACAATTATAGTCCTCCACTCCACTCCCCATCACCCTACACATTGACCAATACAAGCGCTCCTCTTGCTCGACAGTTCATGACAATCCTAGACATAGGCAACCAAAGACTTAATCTCACACCATCCTAATAACGAACCCTCCGCCACATAATTCCATCCATTCCTGATACCCCCACCTGGGAATTATTGCAATGATTTCTTGACGACAAATATCATCAACCCAAACACCTATTTACACCTCTCAATCCCTGACCTGAGATTTTCTGCTTTATTAGATGGACTAATGAGACATTCCATGGAAGAGCAGATCCTACCACACGGATTGGAAAAGTGTTTGCCGACTCATCTAATGACCTCGAAATTCAACCAAAGGATTAAAAGCATTTCGACTCGATTTGACAAGCTGCTCTCAGTAGTGGGAAATACTTCACATTTGTTATCAACGTTGCAAGCCTTGATGTAAAACATCAGTGATTAAAATAATACAGCGTGAATAATGATGCCTGAATTTCATACTTTAATGAGCAACTCTTTGCAATTAAGCAACAGCTTTGCTTTGCTCAAGCACCATGACCTGGTGGGAAAGTGCCAGGATAATTCACTCCAGCCTTTTCAGACAGAATTTGCAATGAGTATAAATGAACACCTGTAACCAACAGATCAGGAACATTATAAACATGACCTGAGAGATAGAGATTCAGTGAGACTTCAGCTGAGATTTCCACAGCTCAGGGCCTGGACCATTGAAGCCTGGGCAGCAGAGATGAGGCAATGGATGTCAGGGATGATTAAGAGCCCAGAAACAGAGCTCTCAGACCCAACTGTTCCACCTGATGGAGAAAATACCTGGCATCAGATTGGAATTTTGTCTGTCCCACATGATGCTGATGCCAGATTCCAATTTGCCATGAGGGGCTGGATAGAGTGGACATGGAAAGGGGTTTCCAGTAGTGGCAGATTCTCAGACCAGAGAACATAGCCTCAGAAAAAAGGGACATCCCTTTAGAATGGAGTTGAGAAGACATTCCTTCAGCCAGAGGCTGGTGAATAAGTGGAATCCCTTGACACAGATGCCATGCAGCTCGTCATTGGTTGATTTAAAGTGGAGGTTGACAAGTTCTTGATTGGTAAAGGTGTCTAAATCTGAATTAGAATTTATGGTCATGAACATGTCAGGAATTTTGTGTTTCCAGCATCATTGCAGATGGAAATATTGCCTTGAATTTCATTTTAAAATAAATAAATTAGTGTGAAAAGAAGAGAAAGTGAGGTAGAGTCTGTGTTTCATTGTCCATTCTGCAATCTGACGGTGGAGGGGTAAAGGCTGTTTTTGTACCACAGGTGTCAAAGGTCATGGTGAGAGACTGTAGAAAGGGGATGAGAGGAAAAATATAAGAGCCATGATTTGATTAGTGGAGCAGACTCAATGGGCCAAATGGCCTCACTTTGCTCCAATGTTATGGTTTTTATGGAAACCAGCAGGATGTGGTCAGGTCCAGGAATTGCCAGCACGGCTGCAACTCCCTAGAACGTGCAACCAGTGATGTCTGGACGAGTTAACCCTGACATCCAGGGGTTGTGTTTGGGAGGCAGATGCTCATAGCCAACATGAAGACATAGTATACTACCTTTTCAATAGAGCCCAGCGACAGGCACACATACCCTAACGTAGCCCGGACCAGATCACACCAGACCACTGACCCAGGTCCCACCCAATGCAGAGCACAGAGTCCAAATCTGTTCCAGTCATCAGGAAGAAGGTTGTGCCTGGTCACAGGGGAGAATCTGGGATGACCTAGTCTCTTGATGGGACTACCTGCCATTCCCACGAGCTCCCTTAAAGAGCTGCGAAAGGTCCAATAGGCTGTGAGATTGTCTGCCCTGCCCTGGGTCTCACACACACACATTCTACATTGGTGATGCCAAATTGGGAGGATCGTGTACAGTTTTGGTAACCACAGTATAGAAAAAGTATCAACAAATTGGAGAGAGTGCAGAGAAAATTTACTAGAATTTTACTGGGGTTACAATGACTAAGTTATAGTGAAAGGTTAAATAAGTTAGGTCTTTATTCTTTGGAGCGTAGAAGGTTGAGAGGGGATTTGATTGAGCTATTTAAAATTATTAGGGGTATATATTGAGTTGACGCGGAGAGGACTTTTCCTTTAAGTGAGAGAGAGATGCAAATGGGAGGACATGAGCTGAGAGTTCAGGTGCAAAAGTTTAGAGGAATTACGAGGGCGACCTTCTTTACTCCAAGAGTGGTGGACTGATATCACTTCCAACCGTGCATCTTGGTGCCTCACAGTTCAGCGGGCAGCAACCTCCTTTGAAGAAGACCGCAGATCCCACCTCACTGTCAAAAGACAAAGGAGGAAAAACGCAACACCCAACCCCAACCCACCAATTTTCCCTTGCAACCGCTGCAACCATGCCTGTCAAAGGTGACGGTGGACGGTAGCCTTGTCCACTTCAGCTATTGCACCTTCCTGACAAGTGTGGAGATGTTGAGTGTACACAATGGGTCACTAGTTATGTGAACTCCAAGGAATTTAGTACACTCCACTCTCACTACTAAAGTTATTGATGGGGAGTGAAGGGCGATCGTTCCTGTTCTTCCTTTCGTCTGGTCCACTACAAGACTCAGGGTGATATTCTCGCTCCATATCACGAGATTTAAGACCTCTTCTCTGTAGTGTGACTCATCGAAGTTACTAATGATGCCAACGACTGTGTTGTCATCTAAGAACTTGATGACACCATTGGAGCTGGATCTAGCGATAAAGTCATGGGTCAGTAAGGGGAACAGGACTAGGATGAGCACACAAACAGTTATCAGCATGACGGTGCTCGACGTTGAACATTCTGTTAGGAAAGTTGTAGAGAACTGTGTGAACTCCCAGTGAGGATAGCTTCTCCACCAGCCTCTGGAGAATGATCGTATTAAATGCTGAGCTAAAGTTGAGGCACTGCGGCCTGGCATATGATGTGTCATTCTCCAAATGGGTCAGGACAGAATGAAGGGACCAAGCTCGAGCATCGTCTGTAGAACGATTTCTTCTATGAGTGCATTAAAATGGGTCTGGCCTCTCTGGGAGGTTTGCATCGACACATTCAAACACCAATAGTGGTGGAGGTCAGTGCCGCTGAGCAGCAGTCATTAAGGCCATTTATTGTCATCCTCTTGGTTACCGGATGGTTGTCTTGAACCCTACGGGAATGATGGACTGCTGTAGTGAGGTGTTGAAGATGTCTGTAAAAACCTCCACCAATTGGTCTGCACGATCCTTCAGTAACCGACCACAGATGTTCAAATAGAGGATTGGATATAATGGATTGGGTGCTGTGTCTTGCACAAGAGGAGAGTTTAGGGTAAAGGAACCATTAGGGGGCAGTGACCACAATAGAACTGAGTTCAATTTGAGATTAAACAAGGACACAACAAATAAAATCACCTCCGAACAATATTTTATCATATGATGGTTCAAATTATAAAAGGAACCCACCATGAATTGTTCACCGTCATAAACATACATTAAAGTCCAAGATTCTGAAAAAATGTTGCAATTAACAATCAAAAAAGCCTTCCAACAGCTTCAAAAACTGAATCCAATGTAACAGATAACTTCTTATGAATTAAAATAGCAAGACCCTTTGCTTTGGAATTAAAAGAAGATGCTATAACTTGTCCAACCCAATCTCTTTTTAACTTTTGATGTTCCTTTTCAGTCAAATGAGTCTCTTGCTTAATATAAGCTAGTACCCTCTTTCTCTTAATCGGATTTTTAGTCTGCTGAAATTAAAAGAAGCAAAATTTAAGTTAGCCATAATAAGCTACATTTACCACCCACAGTGGCGAAGCACCCCAATGGCTCCAGTACAAACATAAACAAAGATTGGATGTACAATTACCTGGAGAGTCAGGGACTGATTGGGGATAGACAACATGGCTTTGTGCATGGTAGATAATATTTAACCAATCTCAGAATTTTTTGAGGAGGTTACCAGGAAGGTCGATAAAAGAAAAGCTATGGATGTTGTCTACGTGGACTTTTGTAAGGCCCTTGTCCAGGTCCTGCATGGGAGGTTGGTCAGGAAGGTTCAGATGCTAGGAATTCATGGTGAGGTAGTGAACTAGATTCGACAATGGCTGAATGGGAGAAGCCAGAGTGTAGTGGTGGATGATTGTTTCTCTGTCTGGAGGCCTATGACTAATGGTGTGCCTCAGGGATTTGTGCTGGGACTATTGTTGTTTGACATCTATATCAATAATCTGGATGTCAATGTGATAAATTGGATCCCCAAGTATGCAGATGACACTAAGATTGGAGGTGTTGTGGGCAGTAAAAAATGTTTTCAAAGCTTGCAGAGGGATCTGGACCAGCTGGAACAATGGACTGAAAATTGGCAGATGGAATTAAATGCAGACAAGTATGAGGTGTTGCTGTTTGGAGGGACATACATAGAAAGAACATAAACAGTGAGGAGTCCAGCAGAACAGAGGGGTCTGGAAATACAGATACTAGATTCCCTAAAAGTGGCATCACACGAGGATAGGGCTGCAAATAGAGCTTTTGGCATAATGGCCTTCATAAATCAAGTGTAGGAGTTGGGATGTTATGTAAATGTTTTATAAGGCATAAGTGAGGCCAAATTTGGAGAATTGCATGCAGATTTGGTCACCGAACAACAGGAAAGATATCAATAAGATAGAAAGTGTGGGGATAAAATTCACTAGGATGTGGCTCAGACTTCAGGGACTGAGTTACAAGGAAAGGTGAAACAGGTTAGAACTTTATTCCCTGCAGCATAGAAGAATGAGGAGAGGTTTGATAGAAGTATATAAATTATGATAGTAAATATAGAGAAGCTTTTTCCACTGAGGGTAGGTGAGATACAAACCAGAGGAAATAGGTTTAGGGTGAAAAAGGAAAGGTTTACAGGGAACGTTAGTGGAAACGTCTTCATGCGGAAAGTGCTGGGAGCTACTAGGTGAATGCAGGCTCATTTATGAAGAACGTGGACAGATACATAGATGGGGGGTTTGTGGAAGCCCATGGAGTGAGAGCAGGTCAGTGGGATTAGGCAAACAAAACTGGTTCAGCACAGACTAAAAAGGCCAAAGGGGCCTGTTTCAGTGCAGTAATGTTCTATGGTTCTAAGGTTTTGGGAGGTTGAGGCTTTATAAACGGACAGGGGCTGTACAGGGTGACACCTCCCCTGGAGAATTGAGAGCTCTTCATTGAAGAAAGGGTGTTCTGATGTTGGGAACGGTTCAGAGGAGGTTCTCACGGGGAATGAAAGGGTTATCATATGAGTGTTTGACAGCTCATGTCCTGTACTCATTGGAATTTAGGAGAATGAGTTCTCATTGAAACATTACAAATGTTGAGAAGGGTGATCAGAGTAGACGTAGATAGGATTTTTCCCCATGGTGGGAGGGTCCAGGACAAGAGGCAACAATTTCTGGATTGAATGGCCTCCTCTTAGAACAGAGATGCACAGGAACAACTTCAGCCAGAGGGTGATAAATCAGTGGAATTTGTTGCCACTGGCACTGGGTGTATTTAGAGCCGAGATTGGTAGGTTCTTCATTACCCATGGCAGTGGGGCTGAGTGGGAACATGGATCAGCTCATGATAAAATGGTGGGGAAGACTCAATGGGCTGGAGCCTATTCCTGATACTTTGCCTCCAGTCTGTTCTCGTCTTACACAAAGGGGTGTGAGCTGAAGTGGAGATTAACCCAAGGCACTCCCCGTCACAATGCAGGGCAGAGGGGTGAATGAGACAGGGTCGAACAATGCAGGGGATAGAATGGTGTAGGCTGGCCAGGAATGGGCACAATTCTCAGCTGGGGGTGGGGGGCCTAACTCAGTCATGATGATAGATTTACAAACACACTATACAGCACAGTAACAAGCCCTTCCAGCCAACAAGCCCATCCTGCCCAAATAACCCAATTCACCTATAGCCCCAGTACATTTTGAAGGGTGGAGTTAAACCAGAGGACCTGGAGGATACCCATGCAGACATGGGGAGACCATACAAGCTGCTTACAGACAGTACCGGATTCCAACCCCAGTTGCTGTAATGGTGATGTGTTAACCGTGACAATAAATGTCCCACCCTACAATTCCGGGACAAGTGGGTGCGTACACGTTTGGGAGGGTACATAATGTGGTCACAGTCTGTCCGCGCTACATGAAGACAAGGCTTGGGGTGGAGAATGCAGTGCCAGTCCAGTGGACAAGCTCCTCCTGAAGGACACCGGTCTTGTGGAGCACCTGGGAGCTCCACTCATCCAGGAAAGAGGTGGGCACACCAGAACAATTATGACTGGGGCAATGAAATTTTTGGCGCTGTGGAGAAATGAGTTATCAGATAGTTCAGACAGCACAGGAAGTCCATGTCGTGTTAAGAAAGGAACTGGGCTGTGTGTCTGTTGTGTGAAAGGGGAAGTAGCCAACCTAAAGAGAAGACACGGACCCAGCTGGTGTAATACAGCTTAAAGATGGAGGTAGGGTGGGCTCAATTCACCCACCAGAAACGATCCAGTTATAAGGTTACCATCGCTCTGCTGCTTCTCATCTCTGTTGACCTCTCATCAGGTAAATCATTATATTTTCATAAACAAGGTTCTGTAGCCTTATTCTTAGCTGTTGTTTAGAATCATTCATTTGGGCCATGGTTTTTTTTTAATGTCGGAAGCTGACAAAACATCTGTGTCACAGCCTGCACTGAGTACTGAGTGAAAGATAACTCACTCACAGCCTTGCAGGTTCCTGCACTGACTTCCAGCAGTCGTTGTGGCAGATTTATGAGCAGATAATCTGCAATCTCCCTCAATAACTACCCCAGAACCGGAGAAATTTGCAGAGGCCAAGAAACTCAGTTCCATCAGAGACCGGTTCAGACAAAGAGAGAAACTGAAAGCAACGTGGAACAGCCACAGAACGAAATTCCGTGGAGAGGAAAGGCAGGATTTCTTTCAAGCCCAGTCGAAGTGGCCACAGTACAGAAGCAGAACATTGCTGGAAATCTGCAATAAGAGCAGATCAGGAAAGAAATAGCCTGCAGAGAGAAATCGTATTGAGTTCGGATTTTGTTTCCATTATTAACAACTCTTTGACAGTATAATCCTTAAAACTTTGTCTCCCTTCCTGGAGACTTGGACACCCAGCCCGAATTGTCACTGGCAGATCAGTGGCTTGGGACGTTCAAGGTTCCGTGGAAATGGTGTCACTGTTGGGACGCAATCAACCACGATCGAATACCCGTTATTCCAAATGCTTCACACCTGCAGAACCCCTCCAGCGCTTGCCAAGCCAACTATTTTCATGGTGAGACAGAATAGTCCCAGTTGCAGTCACTCTCCATTAAACCGTGAAAGGTCACACCTCCCCTTTCCCTCCATCTCCACCGTGGCGAGTCTCCTGTTGTACTCACCTGTGTAAGGAAAAAAGTGGGATGCTGGGAATTACATTTCAGAGGGTTGTCCTTTCCTGCCATATGGGAGGGGGATGTTTTTAATCCCTATTGGTCCACCAGTCCAGAAATGCAATGGGAGGCCAACGCACGAAGCCCCTTCATCGCCACCAGCCTTGTAGTTACACAGTTGAAAATTAAATGAACTAGAATTGTAGAGAGCAGAGAGTGTTGTGAGGAAATCTTGTGCAACTCTCGTAAAGAGTGAATACCTGTTATTTCAATCCATTCCGATTTATATACCACAACATTTTTAAAAAAATATTAAATAACAGCATAAGAAGTTTCTTGTGGATCGCAAAGTCTCCAGTGTTTCTGTGGAAAAATTAACATGGGATTACAAATTTTTGGGGAGCGGTTGGGGTGGCTACGATTACCTGATTTTAGGGAATATTCCTTAGCCGCCCACTCGAGGCTCCTCGCATCTTTATTTGAGAGAGTGAACCATCATCATGGGTTAATATAGGATGACACAGCATGATGGAGGGGAAGGCAAAAGATTTCATTTACAAAACAAATACCAAATGAATAAATAAAAGAACAGATAACCCCATCCTAAAACATCTGGTAAAGATATGGAAGGAAATTAATGATAAGAGATTGTAATCTCACCAAAAGCACCTAAATAAGGAGGGAGTCGGACTTGGTCAGATTTATGTAGGGAAATGGTAACATTGGTGATCATTGTCAGACTAAGATTGGTACAGTATAATTTCTTACACCCATTGTATCTCTATATAATAAAAATTATATAAAGGAAAATCAGAGATATCGGAAATGTGCTTCAAGTGTGGGTGAGAAATGGGTACCTTTATACACGCCACATGGACCATCACGAAGGTGAGGCCCTTTTGGTTGGAATTATCTCATATATTAACTATAGAATACACTTCCTGCTGGATCGGGAGCTGTATTTATTGGGAAACTTAGAGGTCGTGAGCAGATCATTAACTAAATTCCAAATTAAATCTGTAGATATTGCCCTGTCAGGAGTAAAAAAAGCTCAGCGATCACCTGGAACTCTGAATCTCCCTTGCTCATCACTCGGTGGTCCACGGAGATGCACAACTGCCTGTCCATGGAGAAAATAACATATAAGAAATAAATACCATGCTTTTGCAACCTTATCTCAAGCCCTTTGGTGCACAGCTTTAGCACCAGCCCACAGTTCTAAAAAGCTAACAAAATGCTGAAAGGCTAACAAAATTCACAGAAGTGAAGCACCTCGAGGAGTGGAAGTCGGGTACCTGAGGTTCTCTTTTCTTTTTCCCATTTCTCTGTTTGCCACTTTAATTGTTTTAGTTGTGGTTTAGATTTCAAAGTTCTGGGGCATGAAAGGAAGTTACAAGCAAGCAGCATAATGTTGGTATCAGAGAAGTGATTTATACTAAACAAAATTGTAAATACATTAAAAATGGATTGTTTCTTCGATGTGATATTATATTTGTTTTGGAAAAATTGAAAAATAAAATTTTCAAGAAAGACTGAGTACCTGGTGATCAGAAACTAATTGTAGCAGGTAAAATGGAATGAATAACATTCTTCAACTAGATAAACTTCAAATTAAGTATTTGTGCTTCTCGCCTGGTTGAAGGGCAGAGCTCACTTGTAGTTGAGTTTAGTTTCCCCTGCCAACGTTACTCTCTTTTCCTGGCCTTTCCCAAATAACACAATTGTGAAAACAACGACAACTTTGCTTCATCTTTGTGAAATTAAGCTTTCTTCTGACAGCAATCAAAAAGTTAGGCCATCAATAATTATTGATATGCGTCGTTTCACCATTTTAATGTGCTCGATCCCCCTAACTTTCTAACCTTGCTACGCCCCAGGGGATAGTGGATGCCTGGTGCTCCCTCTAACTATATTCAACCCAATTCAAATAAATAGCCTGGATGTTTCCCTTATCCTGTAGTGTAGGGTAATTGTCGGAATGGGGTTGAACATGGTTAGAGGAATGACCAGGCCACCACTCCCTACCTACTCCTTACACTCAGAACCCACTCTTCCTGATGGAGATTGTCTGGCTCTGTGAGTGTGTCAGGGTCACAGGGATCAGGGGGATAAATAACTCTCATGGTCTTCTTGCACAAGCCCCTTTCCAGCCTGGAACTTGGCCTAAGGGAAAAAGAGGATCTGACTTAGTGTGGGAGAGACATGTGGGGAGAGAGGAAGCAAATCATTTTTTTTCATTCATTGTGATTCTCTGAGTCAGTGAGGAATATCCAGCTGCAGATTTTCTAACTGAACTTTTTTTGGGGGGAAATGGTCTCAAGGAGCAAGTCCACCATTTGTTGCCCATCTCTGCTTGCCGCAAGAGGCTCGTGCTGAGGTCCCTGTGGAACCCCTGCAGAGATCGCATCCCTAGAACTCACCACAAGAAACAACAGACAAACATGTTGGAAAATCAGGCTGAGGCATTCTGCTTTCACTCAAACCTGAGGAACAGCTTCGATGAAATGAAAATTCACACCAGGATTAGAATATTGAAGTGCAACATGACGTGAACAAAATCATGAATCTCCATGAACAGTAAAAATGCCACAGTTCTATTGCTAATTTCAGCGTGTGTGGATGCAGTGTGGGTAATCTTTCATCTTTTACGTTCAAACAGGTTCAACTGCAATAACTGGTCCCAAACAAGTTAAGGGAGAAGAAGGACAGTCGGTCACTATGGAATGTCGGTATAATCGGAAATACAGGGACTACAAGAAACAATGGTGTAGGGGTCATTATTATGTATTTAGTTCTCCTTTGGTTTCAACTGAACGCCCACAACATGGAAGATTATCAATGACTGATAACATGGCAAAAGGGATACTGTCATTCACCATAGACAACCTACAGAAGAAAGATAAAGGAAGGTACTGGTGTGGGATCGATAAGTATATCGATGAAAAGTTTCCCATTGATTTGGAAGTTTATGAAGGTACATTGACAATTTCTCCTCACTCAGTCAAAATTTGAAAATTCCACCCTTGCCCCTCCCACCCTCAGCTCTGATGGTGACTCAGTCCCACATTTCCATGGCATCAAAGGGGTGGGGACTCATCAACTAGGTTTTTTGTCTCTTGGGGGGAGACAACAACACCCCCTCGGCAGGACAGTCCCGACAGCCAACTGTTCTGCTCTTGGGTCATTCCCCCACAGCCAATTGCTCCGAGGTCAGAACCTTGCCCACACCCACTGGAACAGGTGGGACAGCAGACCTCCACCACACTACCCACCTCTGCAGTCCCACCCAGCCCAGTCCCACCCATTGGTGATATCAGCCGAGTTCTGTTCACTTCCTCAGTTATTCTCCTGATGGAAAGGCTGATCCTGAGAGAGTGAAGTAGATAATCTGGGATATATTTAGCGGGTTGGGCAGCATCTTTTGTGAGAGAAACTGGTTTAATATTTAAGAGAGATATCCTTCGTCCGATTTGGGCAAGTTTCAAGATCCAGGTGTGGGAGGAGTCATGGAGGGAAAAGAAAGGAAGCCCATTGATAATGTCATGGAGCCACTGCGTCTAACAGCATAGAACAGACCCATCAAATCCCCAGCTGTGCTCAACCCACTTCATCTGTCGCATCCTATATGAATGGTTCTAGGGCCATCTCGATATCCATTCAAGGTAAGAGTCTCTGCCATCACCTTCTCAGGCAGTGCTTAAGATCCCAACCATGTTCTGGGTGAGCAAAATCTTCTCTATATCTCCTATAAAATTTTTTAATTGAACCAAAGAGCTTTGCGCTCTGGTGAGGCCCTTTTGGTTGGAATTATCTCATATATTAACTAAAGAACAGACTTCCCGCTGGATCGGGAGCTGTATTTATTGGGAAACCTCAAGGTCGTGGGCAGATTATTAACTAAATTCCAAATTAAATCTGTAGATATTGCCCTGTCAGGAGTAAAAAAAAGCTCAGCGATCACCTGGAACTCTGAATCTCCCTTGCTCATCACTCGGTGGTCCACGGAGATGCACAACTGCCTGTCCATGGAGAAAATAACATATAAGAAATAAATACCATACATTTGCAACCTTATCTCAAGCCCTTTGGTGCACAGCTTTAGCGAAAACCCACAGTTCTAAAAAGCTAACAAAATGCTGAAAGGCTAACAAAATTCACAGAAGTGAAGCACCTCGAGGAGTGGAAGTCGGGTACCTGAGGTTCTCTTTTCTTTTTCCCATTTCTCTGTTTGCCACTTTAATTGTTTTAGTTGTGGTTTAGATTTCAAAGTTCTGGGGCATGAAAGGAAGTTACAAGCAAGCAGCATAGTGATGGTATCAGAGAAGTGAATTATACTAAACAAAATTGTAAATACATTAAAAATGGATTGTTTCTTCAGATGTGATATTACATTTATTTTGGAAAAATTGAAAAATAAAATTTTCAAGAAAAAGAATGAGTACCTGATGATCAGAAACTAATTGTAGCAGGTAAAATGGAATGAATAACATTCTTCAACTAGATAAACCGAATTAAGTATTTGTCCTTCTTGCCTGGTTGAAGGGCAGAGCTCACTTGTAGTTCAGTTTAGTTTCCCCTGCCAACGTTACTCTCCTTTCCTGGCCTTTCCCAAATAATAAAATCATGAAATCAACGACAATTTTACTTCATCTTTGTAAAATGAAGCTTTTATCTTCCAGCAATCAAAAACTTAGGTCATCAATAATTATTGATATACGTCGTGCTCGATCCCACAACTTTCGAACCTTGCTACGCCCCAGGGGATAGTGGATGCCTGGTGCTCCCTCTAACCATGTTCCACCCAATTACAACAAATAGTCTGGACATTGCCCACATCCTGTAGCCAAGGATAATTGTCGGTATGGTGTTGAACATGGTAGAAGAACAACCAAGACCCCATTCCATGCCTGTTCCTTACACGCAGAACCCACACTTCCTGTTGGAGATCGGCTGGCTCTGTGAGTGAGTCAAGGTCAGGGGGAGAAAAAACTCCCATGGTCTTCTTGCACAAGCCCCATTCCAGCATGGAACTGGGCCTCAGGGAAAAAGAGGATCTGACTTAGTGTGAGAAAGACATGTGGGGAGAGAGGAGGCAAACCATTATTTTCCTTCATTGTGATTATCTGAGTCGGTGAGGAATATCCAGCTGCAGATTTTCTAACTGAAGTTTCTGGGGGAGTAAGTGGTCTCAAGGAGCAAGTCCACCATTTGTTGCCCATCTCTGCTTGCCTCAAGGGGCTCGTGCTGAGGTCCCTGTGGAACCCCTGCAGAGATCGCATCCCTAGAACTCACCACAAGAAACAACAGACAAACATGTTGGAAAATCAGGCTGAGGCATTCTGCTTTCACTCAAACTTGAGGAACAGCTTCGATGAAATGAGAATTCACACCAGGATTAGAATATGGAAGTGCAACATGACGTGGACAAAATCATGAATCTCCATGAACGGTAGAAATGTCACAATTCTATTGCTAAATTCAGCGTGTGTGGATGCAGTGTGGGTAATTTTTCATCTTTTATGTTCCAACAGGTTCAACTGCAATAACTGGTCCCAAACACGTTAAGGGAGAAGAAGGACAGTCGGTCACTGTGGAATGTCGGTATGATCGGAAATACAGGGACTACAAGAAACAATGGTGTAGTGGTTATTATAATCTATCAAGTGCTGTTGTTGTTTCAACTGATCGCCCACAAAATGGAAGATCATCGATGACAGATAACAAGGCAGAGGCGATAATGTCAGTCACCATAGACAACCTACAGAAGGAAGATGAAGGATTGTACTGGTGTGTGATCGAAAAGATAATCGATGAAAAGTTTTTGATTCACTTGCAAGTTTCTGAAGGTATGTTGACAATTCCTCCCCATTTGGCCCAAATTTGAACATTGCACCAGTCACACCCTCCACAATCACACCCATTCCAGTCACAAACACTGGTGACATCAGCTTTTTGATCACTCCAAATCCAATTATAATTCCCTCGATGGGAAAAGTGATCATTACAGAGTGACTCCCAGGAGCATATCGAGGGAGGTCCACATACTGCTAGAAGAGGTGGGATGGTGGGTGGAACAGGTCCGGGTGGAGGGGGGGGGTGCTTAAGTGTTTCCACGAAAGCTTATCCTGTGGTGTCATAGGATCTGCTTCCCATTCTCGCTTGAGAGGAGGAGAGGAATAGACAGTGGCAAAGCTAGGGTGGGGTGTTGGTTGCAGGAGGGAAATAATGCATTCTACAAGAGTGGTGCATTTTCAACCATTTTTTAATTCTTTAGTTCCCAAATGCAATAAAAGTCGAATCTCTTTTTCTCTATTGGTTCCTTTTACTTGGAATCAATGTGGAAATAGGGTAGAACTGGAGCGATTTGCAGAGGTTGAGAAACCCAGTTCCAACAGAGACCTGCTCAGACAAAGAGAGAAACTGAAAGCAACGTGGAAGAGCAACAGAACGAAATTCCGTGGAGAGGAAAGGCAGGATTTCTTCCAGGCGCAGTCGAAGTGGCCAGAGTACAGAAGCAGAACATTGCTGGAAATTTCCAATAAGAGCAGATCAGGAAAGAAATAGCCTGCAGAGAGAAATCGTATTGAGTTCAAATTTTGTTTCCAATATTAACAACTCTTTGATAGTGTCATCCTTAAAACATTTTCTCCTTTCCTGGAGACTTGGTGGACACCCACCCCTACTTCTCATTGGCAGATCAGTGGTTGGGGTCATTCGAGGTTCCATGGAAATGGCCTCATACTTGGAATGGAATCGACCACGATCGAATACCCGTTATTCCAAATACTACAGACCAGCAGAGCAGAACTGTTCCAGCGCTTGCCGAGCCAACCACTTTCATGGCCACGCAGAATGGTCCCAATTGCAGTCACTCTCCTCTAAACCATTAAAGGTCACAACTCCCCTCTCCCTCTATCTCCACCGTGGTGAGCCCTCAGTTGCTCTCACCTGTGCATAGAAAAAATTGGGAATTGCATTTCATAGGCTGTCATTTCCTGCCATATGGGAGGGGGATTATTTTCTAATCCTTATCGACCACTAGTTCTGAAATGGAATGGGAGACCAATGCCTGAAACCCCTTCATCGCTACCAGCCTTGTGGTTATACAGTTGTAGATAAAATAAACGAGAATTGTAGAGAGGAGAAAATGTGAGGAAAACATGTGCAACTCTTGTAAAGAGTGAGTACCTGTTATTTCAATCAATTCCGATTTATGAACAACATTTTTAAAATATTAAATGACAGCATAAGAACTTTCCTGTAGATCTCTGCGGAAAAATTGACGTGGGATTATAAATTTTGGAGGGGGGGAGCGGAAACTACGATTACCTGATTTTAGGGTAAATTCCTTAGCCGTCCAGTCGAGGTTCCTTCCATCTTTATTTGAGAGAGTGAACCACCATCATGGGTTAACATAGGACGACCTAGCACGGGAGAGGGGGAGGTGAAAGATTTCATTTACAAAACAAATACCAAATAAATAAAAGAACAGATAACCCCATCCTAAAACATCTGGTAAAGGTCTGGAAGGAAATTAATGATTGGATCGGTAAAGAGATTGTAATCTCACCAATGCACCTTAATTCTGAGGGAGTTGGACTTGGTCAGATTTATGTAGGGAAAGTGTAACATTTGTGATCAACGCCACAATAAGATGGTACAATATAATTTCTTACACCCATTATATCTCTATATAATAAAAATTATATAAAGGAAAATCAGAGATATCGGAAATGTGCTTCAGGTGTGGGTGAAAAATGGGTACCTTTATACACTCCACATGGACCTGCCGAAGGTGAGGCCCTTTTGGTTGGAATTATCTCATATATTAACTAAAGAACAGACTTCCCGCTGGATCGGGAGCTGTAATTATTGGGAAACCTCAAGGTCGTGGGCAGATTATTAACTAAATTCCAAATTAAATCTGTAGATATTGCCCTGTCAGGAGTAAAAAAAGCTCAGCGATCACCTGGAACTCTGAATCTCCCTTGCTCATCACTCGGTGGTCCACGGAGATGCACAACTGCCTGTCCATGGAGAAAATAACATATAAGAAATAAATACCATACATTTGCAACCTTATCTCAAGCCCTTTGGTGCACAGCTTTAGCGAAAGCCCACAGTTCTAAAAAGCTAACAAAATGCTGAAAGGCTAACAAAATTCACAGAAGTGAAGCACCTCGAGGAGTGGAAGTCGGGTACCTGAGGTTCTCTTTTCTTTTTCCCATTTCTCTGTTTGCCAATTTAATTGTTTTAGTTGTGGTTTAGACTTCAAAGTTCTGAGGCATGAAAGGAAATGACAAGCAAGCAGCATAATGTTGGTATCAGAGAAGTGAATTATACTAAACAAAATTGTAAATACATTAAAAATGGATTGTTTCTTCAGATGTGATATTACATTTATTTTGGAAAAATTGAAAAATAAAATTTTCAAGAAAAAGAATGAGTACCTGATGATCAGAAACTAATTGTAGCAGGTAAAATGGAATGAATAACATTCTTCAACTAGATAAACCGAATTAAGTATTTGTCCTTCTTGCCTGGTTGAAGGGCAGTGCTCACTTGCAGTTGAGTTTAGTTTACCCTGCCAACGTTACTCTCCTTTCCTGGCCATTCCCAAATAATACAATCATGAAATCAACGACAATTTTGCTTCATCTTTGTAAAATGAAGCTTTCTTCTTCCAGCAATCAAAAACTTAGGCCGTCAATAATTATTGATGTACGTCTTGGCACCATTTTAATGTGCTCGATCCCCCTAACATTCGAACTTTGCTATGCCCCAGGGGATAGTTGATGCCTGGTGGTCCCTCCTACCATGTTCCACCCAATTCCAACAAATAGTCTGGACGTTGCCCACATCCTGTAGCCAAGGATAATTGTCAGTATGGGGTTGAACATGGTAGAGGAACGACCAAGACCCCATTCCCTGCCTGTTCCTGTCACGCAGAACCCACACTTCCTGTTGGAGATCGGCTGGCTCTGTGAGTGAGTTAAGGTCAGGGGGAGAAAAAACTCCCATGGTCTTCTTGCACAAGCCCCATTCCAGCATGGAACTGGGCCTCAGGGAAAAAGAGGATCTGACTTAGTGTGAGAGAGATATATGGGGAGAGAGGAGGCAAACCATTATTTTCCTTCATTGTGATTATCTGAGTCGGTGAGGAATATCCAGCTGCAGATTTTCTAACTGAAGTTTCTGGGGGGGAAGTGGTCTCAAGGAGCAAGTCCACCATTTGTTACCCATCTCTGCTTGCCGCAAGGGGCTCGTGCTGAGGTCCCTGTGGAAACCCTGCAGAGATCGCATCCCTAGAACTCACCACAAGAAACAACAGACAAACATGTTGGAAAATCAGGCTGAGGCATTCTGCTTTCACTCAAACTTGAGGAACAGCTTCGATGAAATGAGAATTCACACCAGGATTAGAATATTGAAGTGCAACATGACGTGGACAAAATCATGAATCTCCATGAACAGTAGAAATGTCACAATTCTATTGCTAAATTCAGCGTGTGTGGATGCAGTGTGGGTAATCTTTCATCTTTTATGTTCCAACAGGTTTAACTGCAATAACTGGTCCCGAACATGTTAAGGGAGAAGAAGGACAGTCGGTCACTATAGAATGTCGGTATGATCAGAAATACAGGGACTACAAGAAACAATGGTGTAGTGGTTATTATAATCTATCAAGTGCTGTTGTTGTTTCAACTGATCGCCTACAAAATGGAAGATCATCGATGACAGATAACAAGGCAGAGGCGATAATGTCAGTCACCATAGACAACCTACAGAAGGAAGATGAAGGATTTTACTGGTGTGTGATCGAAAAGATAATGAATGAAAAATTTTTGATTCACTTGCAAGTTTCTGAAGGTACGTTAACAATTTCTCCTCACTCGGCCTAAATTTGAAAATTCCACCCTTGCCCCTTGCATTTTCGGCTCTGATGGTATCTCAGTCCTAAATCTCTATGACATTAAAGGGATGGGGACACATCAACTGGGTTTTCTGTCACTTGGGGGGGATATAAAAACACACCCTCACCTTGGACAGGAATGAATTAACGTTGAACAATCGACCCGATAGAACGGTCCTGACGCTCAACTGTTCTGCTCTTGAGTTATTCATGCAAAACCAATTGATCCAAGATCAGAACCGTGCCCACACCCACTGGAACAGGTGGGACTGCAGACCTCCACCAGCTCGCTCTACCCACCTCTGCAGTCCCACCCAGCCCAATCCAACCCATTGGTGATATCATCCGAGTTCTGTTCACTTCCTCAGTTATTCTCCTGATGGAAAGGCTGATCCTGAGAGAGTGAAGTAGATAATCTGGGAAATATTTAACGGGTTGGGCAGCATCTTTAGTGGGAGAAACTGGGTTAATATTTCAGAGAGCTATCCTTCGTCCGATTTGGGCAAGTTTCAAGGTGCAGATGTGGGAGGAGTCATGGAGGGAAAAGAAAGGAAGCCCACTGATAATGTCATGGAGCCACTGCCTCTAACAGCATAGAACAGACCCATCAGATCACCAGCTGTGCTCAACCCATTTCATCTGTCACATCCTATATGAATGGTTCCAGGCCCATCTCGATATCCATTCAAGGTAAGAGTCTCTGCCATCACCTTCTCAGGCAGTGTTTAAGATCCTAACCACATTCTGGTGAGCAAAATCTTCTCTATATCTCCTGTAAACATTTTACATCGAAACAAAAGGCTTTGCGCTCTGGTTATAATGACCTCTGCTGCTTAGAACATTTTTACTGCTATCAATCCTACCTCTCCCCCATATAATGTTGCACATGCCATTCAGATAAGTTCTCAGCTTTCACATCTGCAAGGAAGACAACCCGGCCTCTCCATCCTCTCCTCACAATGGAAATGCTCCTATGCATGCTGTGTGACCTGCTGATTCCTCCATCATTTTGGTCATTATTATATTCACACATCTGCAGACTTTTGTGTTCAACTGTAATCACTCTACGCCAACTTCCCCGCTGTCATGCTCTTTCAGCCCCTTTACAATGACCATCCACTCCCCCTCCCTCAGCCTTGTTCTTTTTGTTCCCCTCTCCCACATTCTCCACTTCTATCTCTCCTCTCTCACGTGCTCTAGCTTCCCAGAAGGAGAAGTTGGGGCTGCGGACCTGTTCCTTGCAGTACCGGCAGTGGACCCTTCAGGCTTCCTCCTTCACCTTGGGTCATTGAACCGATGGCAGCTGGGTGGGGACCAGCAGCAAGAATCCAGTCTGAGGGCTAAGGAATATTCCAGCAGTGGGCAGACTTTTGTGGAGAGGCTAATCGTAGCCTTGGCTGCTTCGTGGATGTCCCCAGATCTAGGATGCTTTCAGGGACACTCCTTCACCAGGTGCACATTTGCTCATTCAGGGAGGGTTTCCTGGACAAAAACTTGACTCACAATAGAAAACTACACAAAAAGTGGTCTCCTTGTGGAAAGTTTCCAGAAATCTCCAGAATATACACCCACCAATCAACCCCAACTTCTGGAACGCACACATCTACTGCTCAAGCATTCCCTGATCCATCATGGGCTTCAACTCTTCTAGGCCACTTCTACAGAATCCTCCACTTCTTGAAATTTAATACATTTAACTCTACTATAAATATCTTTCATCAGCTTGTCTCCTTCACTCTCGGCCACTGAGTATTCTAGAGGTTCACTGCCCTCCAAAGGAAGAAAGGTTGACACACCACAGTTTTAATTACCTGCTCCTAACTTTGTTTGCTTTTACTGGCTCCTTTTATTCCGGTCTCATTTGAATCACCTCCCATTCTTCTGAATTCAAAGGAATTCAGCCCCATCTAATTAGTCTCTCTGAATGGAACAACCATTACAGGGAGGATGTGGAAGATATGGAGAAGGTGCAGAGGAGATTTACCAGGATGTTGCCTGGAATGGGAAACTAGTTTGATGAGGCAAGGTTAGTGGAACTGGGACTTTCCTCTTTTGAGTGTACAATGAATAGAGGAGACTTGATTGAGGTCTTCAAGAATATGAGAAGAATAGATAGGGTGGACGGCCAGCGCCTTTTCTCCATGGCAGAAATAGCAAACAACAGATGACATATATGCAAAGTGAAGGGAGAGATGTTTAGCGGAGACATCAGGGATAAGTATTTTTTTAAACATAGCTATGGTTTCCTGGATTCCCCTGACAGGATGGTGGTGTAGGCTGACATATTTGGGCATTTAAAAGATGTTTAGACAAGTACATGGATGGAAGAAAAATAGAGGGTACAGGGTAGCGTGGGTTTAGTTTTTTCAAGGGAATTTATGAATCGGCAAAACATCAAGGGCCAAAGGGCCTGTACAGTTCTATACAGCTCTCTCCCATCCCAGCGGTTGGCCTGTTGAACTTTCTTTGGGCTACCTCCAATGCAACTCTGTCTTTTTGGAGAAGGGTTCCAACACTGTGCACACAGTTCCTGGTAAGGTCTCAGCACTACCCTGCGCAATTGCGACAAACCCTCCCTACACTTAAACTCCATCCTTTCCAATGACTGTGGCCTTCCCAGCTTCAGGTTGGACCGGTCTGTTAGCCTTTGGTGAGTCGTGCACTAGGACACTGCGATCTCTCTGTAACTCACTCACTCATGAGCAGCCTCTCTCTGTTAAGACAATAATCTGCCACGTTTTCGCCACAATCATTCCATCCTCATCAACGTTGTCGTCTTGATGTGCTCTTCCATCCACCCTCACCTCATTGGCATGCTTAGGTTGTAAACAATTTAGGGCCAAAGAGCAATTCCTAGGATACTCCAAAACTTGCATCCTCTCAGCCGGAAAAGGTCTCCTTCATTCTAGCTCCATATTTTCCATGTGACGGCCAGTCTTCAATACGTGCCGGGACACTTTCTCCAGTATCTCAAGGTTCAAGCTTCCTTTTATCGTCGTAGTAACACATAAAAATGTAATTGACAGGATATGTTTCCATTTTTGTTGGCTGCAAGGTAAACAAATAGTTGCCATGAGCATCATCCAGCTCCCCTAAAGAGAAGCAAAAGAGAATCCCTTCAGAGATACAGAGTGTCCGTCGATTCGCCTCCAGCGCTCCCGCAACTTCTGCAGTTCCACAGGACTCCAGTTCAATTCACTGATAGCCCGAGCTCCAGATCCAAACCTCCAATACGATCAGGAAGCTGTCAGTGCCTCAGGCTCTTCTGCCGTCTGCACCATCTTAAATCCCAGTTCTAATACCTGGTTCCCCTGAGCCGGTCTCCATCAGCACTTGGCCATTGTGGGTCCTTTGACCACAGGTCTCCAGCAGCCTTCAGGTCGTGGGCATCCTTCAGCTAGTGAGTCTCTTGCTGGTCCGTGGCTGTAGGCATAGCCCTGTGGGAACCATTATGGGGCAGTGGTCACAATAGGACCGAGTTTAATTTGTGATTTCACAAGGAGAAACTCAAGTCAGAAGTGTTGGTATTTTGGTGGAATAGACAAGGGAACTGGCCATAGGGGGCACTGGAAGGGAATATTGTAGTGTAGCAATGGGTGGAGTTTCAGCAAGAAATGGAGAAGGTGCAAGATAAATACACACCAAAATAAAACTATTCAAATGGAAAAATGTCACAGCTGTAGCTGACGAAGAAAGTTAAAGCCAACATCAAACCAAAAGAGATTAAGTAAAAATTAGTGGGAAGGTAAAGGATTGAGAAGTATTTTAAAACTTGCAGAAGGAACTGCTAACTAAAAAACTCATGAGGAGGGAAAACGTGAAGTATGAAGTGGGCAAGCCAACAAAACAAAAAGATTCTTCAAGTATATACAGAGTAAAAGAGAAGCAAGAGTTGATAAAGGAACATTAGGAAATAACACTGGAGAAATAATAACGGTAGATAAGGAGATGGCAATGGAACTAAATGAGTTTTTTTGCATCGATCCACTGTGGAAGACATGAGCAGAATGCAAGATGTTGAAGGGTATTGGGGAGGGGAAGAGAGGGCAGTTACTATTTCAAGGGAGAAAGTGACCAGAAAGCTGAATTGCCTAAGGGTAGATAAGTCCTCTGGACCAGATGGATTACACCCTTGCGTTCTAAAAGAAGTATTGGTAGAGATTGTGGAGACATTGGTAATAATCTTTCACAAATCAATGGATTGTCACATGGTCCTGGGGGACTTGAAAATCACAAAGTCATCCTACTGTTCAAGAAGTGATGTTGGCAAAATCCAACTTTGGCTGAGGTGGTAACGTAATGGAGTAGTGGCTCATTGGGAAAACCAGCCCTGCACAGTAAAAGTTGGAAAAAAAGGTAGAAAAGCAAGGCAAAGAAGTAAAATTTTAAGAAGTTGCAAGATTAAAAAGCATACGAAGAACTTGAGGATGGCTGCAAAGAAGGAAAAGAATCCAACGACAAGCAAAAAAGAGGTGAGGAAATCACCAGAATAAATAGAGGAGCTCTCGTAAATAGGATGGACTAAGCAGTAAAGTCGGTAAGTGGCTGCAACGTCTCCCGGGGCGGTCTGGAACATTGGATTGCGGAGACTGTAAAAGAAATGCCAGCCCACATGTTCAGTATGCATAATAAAGAGGACACTGAAGGGAACAGATGCCGACAAGAAAACACTGACTCTATAATGGGAGAAGCCGCGGAGTAGGCAACGAAAGAAACAGGATCAACACGGAGCCAAGGAATGGAGCAAGATAAAGAAGATCGAGAGGAAGATCCTGCCTGACCAGGCTGTGGATGTTGAAAATCTAAATAGATAAGGCTTTCGATAAGGTGCCTCATATTAGGCTGCTAAATAAGATGAGGGCCTATGCAATTACAGAGAAGTTATTAAACTGGATAGATAAGTGGCTGATAGGTACCAAGCAAAGGGTTGAAATTAAGGGTTCTATCTCTGGATGGCTGCCTGTAACGAGTGGTGTTCTGCAGGGGTCGGTATTGGGGCCGCTGCTGTTTACAATTTATATTGTTGATTTGGATTGTGGTATGAATGGTTTTGTGGCCAAATTTTCGGATGGCACCAAGATAGGTGGCGGAGTAGAAAGTGTAGTAGAAACCGTAAAGTTGCAGAAGGATATAGACAGATTTGGAGGCTGGGCAAAATTATGGCAGATGAGATTTAACATAGAGAAATGTACAGTTGTACATTTTGGCAGTGGAAATAAACAGGCAGAATATTATTTGGATGGGGTGAAAATACAGACCTCGGATGTACAAAGGGACCTGGGGGTCCTTGTGCAAGGAAACCGAAAAGTTAATGACCAGGTGAAATTGGTAGTGAAGAAAGCGAGTGCTATGTTGGCCTTCATTTCAAGAGGAATAGTGTACAAGAGTAAAGAGGTGTTGATGAGGCTCAATGGGGCACTGGTGAGACCTCATTTGGAGAACTGTGTGCAGTGTTAGGCCCTCTGTCATAGAAAGGATGTGATGTTGTTGGAGAGGGTGCAGAGGAGATTTACTAGGATGATTCCTGGAATTGACGGGCTAATGTATGAGGAGCGTTTGGCAGTTCTTGGGTTGTATTCATTGGAGTATAGGAGAATGAGAGGAAGTCTCAGAGGCTTTTCGTATTCTGAAAGGTTTAGATAGGGTGGATGTGGGTAAGATGTTTCCCTTGGTGGGTGAATCGAGGACAAGGGGTCATAGTCTGAAAATTAGAGGTTATCCATGTAAAACAGAGATTAGGAAGAACTTCTTTAGCCATAGGGTTGTGGGTCGGTGGAACTCACTGTTCCATACAGCGGTGGAAGCTAGATCACTGGGAGTATTGAAACAAGAAATAGACAAGTGTCTCATTAGTGAGGGCATCAAGGGATATGGGAAAACGGCCAGAAATTGGAACTAGCGTAGAGTAGCTTAGTGTAGATTTACGAAACAGACTCGATGGGCCTAGTGGCCTGCTTCTGTTCCTTGGTTTTGTGATCCCAATTATAATTGGAAGAGCAAGATATATTACTAAAGCCCCTGACAATTGCAGAAATACATGATACACTAATGACATTACCAAATAATAAAGCGCAGATGGATTTCCTACAGAGTTTTCTAAGGTATTCAATAATCTATAAATTCTGCCACTCTTAGAGGTAAAGAAACAGGTGGAAGAGACCCAGAATTTGCCTGACTCATGTAAAATGACAATAATTGCAGTCATTAGGAAAACCAGAAAAGAGCCATTGTCACCGGCTTCATGGAGACCAATATCTTTACTAAATACAGTTTATAAATAAATAGCAAAATTACCAGCAAATAGATAAATAGACTGTGTACTGAAATTAATGACACGAGATCAGACAAGATTTGTTAAAAATAAAAAAGTGGCAAACAATGTCTGTAAATTTATTAATTTAATCCATTCAGCATAATAAATAAAACAGCTGTGGCAGGGGCTCTTGATGCAGAGAAAGCTTTTAATAATGTGGAATGGAATTATCTGTTTAAAATACTAGGAAATTCAAATTACCAGAAATAAATTATTAATTGGATAAAAGCACTGTATAATGGTTCTTTGGTAAAATAATGGTGACAAATAGATATGTTTAAGACCACTTTAAATTCAATAGATCAACAAGACATGGATGCCCATTATCACCATACGAGTTTGCTTTGGCTATTGAACCACTGACAGAGCTGATAAGAAAATAACTTACAACAAAGGGAATAAAAGTAAAAGAGGAAGAATTTAAAATTAACTTATTTGCAGATGATATTAAAGTATATTTAACAGACCCAGATACATCAATAAAAAGGTTATATACAAAATTGAAAGAATATGGGGCAATATCAGGATACAAGATGAATATCGATAAAAGTGAAGTGATGCCAATAAAAAAAGTGGATTATACAAAATGTAAAAAGGAATCCCCTTTAAAATGGCAATCACAGGCTATACATTACTTAGGTATCAGGATAGATGATAATTTAAATCATTTGTATAAATTAAATTAGCAACCATTAATAAGAAAATACAGGAAGATTTGACAATGGCTGAAAGGGAGAAGCCAGAGAGTAGTGGTGGATGATTGCTTCTCAGTCTGGATGACTGTGACTAGTGGTGTGCCTCAGGCATCGGTGCTGGGATCATTGTTGTTTGTCATCTATATCAATGATCTGGTTGACAAAGTGATAAATTGGATAAACAAGTTTGCAGATGACACTAAGATTGGAGGTGTTGTGGACAGCGAAGAAGGTTTTCAAATCTTGCAGAGGGATCTGGACCAGCTGGTAGAATGGACTGAAAATTGGCAGATGAAATTAAATGCAGACAGGTATGAGGTGTTGTCTTTTGGAGGGACATACATAGAAAGGACATAAACAGTGAATGGTCGGTCTCTGAGGAATCCAGCAGAACAGAGGGATCTGGAAATGCAGATACTGAATTCCCTAAAAGTGTCATCACATGAGAATAGGTCTGCAAATAGAGATTTTGGCATATTGGCCTTCATTAATCAAAGTATTGAGTGCAGGAGTTGGGATGTTGCATTAAATTTGTATAAGACATTAGTGAGGCCAAATTTGGAGAATTGTGTGCAGCTTTGGTCACATATCACAGGAAGGATATCAATAAGATAGAAAGTGTGGAGATAAAATTTATAGGATGTTGCTCAGACATCACGGACTAAGATACAAAGTAAGGTGAAACAGGTTAGAACTTTATTCCCTGCAGCATAGAAGAATGAGGAGAGGTTTGATAGAAGTATATAAATTATGATAGTAAATATAGAGAAGCTTTTTCCACTGAGAGTAGGTGAGATACAAACCAGAGGATATAGGTTTAGGGTGAAAGAGGAAAGCTTTACAGGGAACATTAGTGGAAACCTCTTCATACAGAAAGTGGTGGGAGGTGCTAGTTAAAGAGGTGAATGCAGGCTCATTTATGAAGAACGTGGACAGGTACATAGGTGGGGGGTTTGTGGAGGCCCATTGAGTGAGAGCAGGTCAGTGGAACTAGACAAACACAAATGGTTCGGCACAGACTGGAATGGCTGAAGGGGGCTGATACAGTGCTGTAATGTTCTATGGTTCTAAGGTTTTATGGGAGGTTGAGGCTTTATAAGGCACAGTTGAGACCTCCCCTGGAGTATTGGGAGCTCTTCACTGAAAAGCTGATGTTGGGAAGGGTTCAGGGGAAGTTCTCATGGATGATTCGGGGAATGAAAGGGTTATCATATGAGGAGTGTTTAACAGCTCTCATCCTGTACTCATTGGAATTTAGGAGAATAAGCGTTCTCATTGAAACATTTCAAATGTTGTGAGGTGTGGTCAAAGTAAATGTAGAAAGGATTTTTCCCCATGGTGGGAAAGTCCAGGACCTCACTTCAGGATTGAAGGGCCTCCACTTAGAACAGAGGTGCAGAGGAATTTCTTCAGCCAGAGGGTGATAAATCAGTGGAATTTGTTGCCACCGGCACTGGGTGTATTTAGAGCTGAGATTGGTAGGTTCTTCATTACCCATGGCAGTGGGGCTGAGTGGGAACATGGATCAGCTCATGATAAAATGGTGGGGAAGACTCAATGGGCTGGAGCCTATTCCTGATACTTTGCCTCCAGTCTGTTCTCGTCTTACACAAAGGGGTGTGAGCTGAAGTGGAGATTAACCCAAGGCACACCCCGTCACAATGCAGGGCAGAGGGGTGAATGAGACAGGGTCGAACAATGCAGGGGATAGAATGGTGTAGGCTGGCCAGGAATGGGCACAATTCTCAGCTGGGGGTGGGGGGCCTAACTCAGTCATGATGATAGATTCACCAACACACTATACAGCACAGTAACAAGCCCTTCCAGCCAACAAGCCCATCCTGCCCAAATAACCCAATTCACCTACAGCCCCAGTACATTTTGAAGGGTGGAGTTCAACCAGAGGACCTGGAGGATACCCACGCAGAGATGGGGAGACCATACAAGCTGCTTACAGACAGCACCGGATTCCAACCCCAGTTGCTGTAATGGTGATGTGTTAACCATGACAATAAATGTCCCACCCTAGAATTCCGGGACAAGTGGGTGAGTATGCGTTTGGGAGGGTACATAATGTGGTCACAGTCTGTCCGCGGTACATGAAGACAAGGCTTGGGGTGGAGAATGCAGTGCCAGTCCAGTGGACAAGCTCCTCCTGAAGGACACCGGTCTTGTGGAGCACCTGGGAGCTCCACTCATCCAGGAAAGAGGTGGGAAAACCAGAACAATTATGACTGGGGCAATGAAATTTCTGGTGCTGTGTAGAAGTGAGTTACCAGATAGTTCAGACAGCACAGGAAGTCCATGACATGTCAAGAAAGGAACTGGGCTATGTGTCTGCTGTGTGAAAAGGGAAGTAGCCAACCTAAAGAGAAGTCACGGACCCAGCTGGTGTAATACAGCTGAAAGATGGAGGTAGCGTGGGCTGAATTCACCCACCAGAAACAACCCAGTTATAAGGTTACCATCGCTCTGCTGCTTCTCATCTCTGTTGACCTCTCATCAGGTAAATCATTATATTTTCATAAACAAGGTTCTGTAGCCTTATTCTTAGCTGTTGTTTAGAATCATTCATTTGGGCCATGGTTTTTTTTTAATGTCGGAAGCTGACAAATGGTAGAAACATCTGTGTCACAGCCTGCACTGAGCACTGAGTGAAAGATAACTCAATCACAGCCTTGCAGGTTCCTGCACTGACTTCCAGCAGTCGTTGTGGCAGATTTATGAGCAGATAATCTGCAATCTCCCTCAATAACTACCCCAGAACCGGAGAAATTTGCAGAGGCCAAGAAACTCAGTTCCATCAGAGACCGGTTCAGACAAAGAGAGAAACTGAAAGCAACGTGGAACAGCCACAGAACGAAATTTCGTGGAGAGGAAAGGCAGGATTTCTTTCAAGCCCAGTCGAAGTGGCCACAGTACAGAAGCAGAACATTGCTGGAAATCTGCAATAAGAGCAGATCAGGAAAGAAATAGCCTGCAGAGAGAAATCGTATTGAGTTCGGATTTTGTTTCCATTGTTAACAACTCTTTGACAGTATAATCCTTAAAACTTTGTCTCCCTTCCTGGAGAAGTGGTGGACACCCTCCCCTAGTTGCCATTGGCAGATGAGTGGGATGGGGACTTTCAAGGTTTCCATGGAAACAGCCAAACTATTGGGACGGAATCGTCCACGATCGAAAACCCAGTATTACAAACGCTTCACACCGGCAGAGCAGAACCCTACCAACGATTGCCAAGCTGCCCACTTTCATAGCCAGGCACAATAGTCCCAACCTTTAAAGTTCAGAACTCCCCTTTCTCTCCATCTCCACTGCGGCAAGTCTCCAGTTGCTCTCACCTGCACAGAGAAAAACGTGGGATGCTGGGAACTTTGCTAGGACCCAGGGGATAGTGGATGCCTGCTGCTCCCTCTAACCACGTTCCATCCAATTACAACAAATAGCCTGGACGTTGCCCACATCCTGTAGCCAAGGATAATTGTCAGTATGGGGTTGAACATGGTAGAGGAACGACCAAGACCCCATTCCTTGCCTGTTCCTGACACGCAGAACCCACACTTCCTGTTGGAGATCGGCTGGCTCTGTGAGTGAGTCAAGGTCAGGGGGAGAAAAATCTCCCATGGTCTTCTTGTACAAGCCCCATTCCAGCATGGAACTGGGCCTCAGGGAAAAAGAGGATCTGACTTAGTGTGAGAGAGACATGTTGGGAGAGAGGAGGCAAACCATTATTTTCCTTCATTGTGATTATCTGAGTTGGTGAGGAATATCCAGCTGCAGATTTTCTAACTGAAGTTTCTGGGGGGGAAGTGGTCTCAAGGAGCAAGTCCACCATTTGTTGCCCATCTCTGCTTGCCGCAAGGGGCTCGTGCTGAGGTCCCTGTGGAAACCCTGCAGAGATCGCATCCCTAGAACTCACCACAAGAAACAACAGACAAACATGTTGGAAAATCAGGCTGAGGCATTCTGCTTTCACTCAAACTTGAGGAACAGCTTCGATGAAATGAGAATTCACACCAGGATTAGAATATTGAAGTGCAACATGACGTGGACAAAATCATGAATCTCCATGAACGGTAGAAATGCCACAGTTCTATTGCTAAATTCAGCTTGTGTGGATGCAGTGTGGGTAATCTTTCATCTTTTATGTTCCAACAGGTTCAATTGCAATAACTGGTCCCAAACACGTTAAGGGAGAAGAAGGACAGTCGATCACTATGGAATGTCGGTATGATCGGAAATACAGGGACTACAAGAAACAATGGTGTAGTGGTTATTTATATCTATCAAGGGCTGTTGTGGTTTCTTCTGATCGACCACAACATGGAAGATCATCGATGACTGATAACAAGACAGAGGCGATAATGTCATTCACCATAGACAACCTACAGAAGGAAGATGAAGGATGGTACTGGTGTGTGATCGAAAAAATGATAAATGAAAAGATTTCATTTTACTTACAAGTTTCTGAAGGTACGTTGACAAGTTCTCCTCACTTGGCCAAAATTTGAAAATTCCACCCTTGCCCCTCCCACCCTCAGCTCTGATGGTGACTCAGTCCCACATTTCCATGGCATCAAAGGGGTGGGGACTCATCAACTAGGTTTTTTGTCTCTTGGGGGGAGACAACAACACCCCCTCGGCAGGACAGTCCCGACAGCCAACTGTTCTGCTCTTGAGTTATTCCCCCACAGCCAATTGCTCCGAGATCAGAATCTTGCCCACACCCACTGGAACAGGTGGGACTGCAGACCTCCACCAGCTCACACTACCCACCTCTGCAGTCCCACCCAGCCCATTCCCACCCATTGGTGATATCAGCCGAGTTCTGTTCACTTCCTCAGTTATTCTCCTGATGGAAAGGCTGATCCTGAGAGAGTGAAGTAGATAATCTGGGATATATTTAGCGGGTTGGGCAGCATCTTTAGTGGGAGAAACTGGGTTAATATTTAAGAGAGATATCCTTCGTCCGATTTGGGCAAGTTTCAAGATCCAGGTGTGGGAGGAGTCATGGAGGGAAAAGAAAGGAAGCCCATTGATAATGTCATGGAGCCACTGCCTCTAACAGCATAGAACAGACCCATCAGATCACCAGCTGTGCTCAACCCATTTCATCTGTCACATCCTATATGAATGGTTCCAGGCCCATTTCGATATCCATTCAAGGTAAGAGTCTCTGCCATCACCTTCTCAGGCAGTGCTTAAGATCCCAACCATGTTCTGGGTGAGCAAAATCTTCTCTATATCTCCTGGAAACATTTTACATCGAAACAAAAGGCTTTGCGCTCTGGTTATAATGACCTCTGCTGCATAGAACATTTTTACTGCTATCAATCCTACCTCTCCCCCATGTAATGTTGCACATCCCATTCAGATCAGCTCTGAGTTTTCACCTCCACAAGGAAGACAACCCAGCCTCTCCATCCTATCCTCACAATGGAAATGTTCCTATGCATGCTGTGTGACCTCCATCATTTTGGTCATTACTACATTCACACATCTGCAGTGTTCCACTGTTATCACTCTACGCCTACTTCCCCACTGTCTTATTCTCTCAGCCCCTTTACAATGACCATCCACTCCCCCTCCCTCAGCCTTGTTCTTTTTCTACCCCTCTCCCACACTCTCCATTTCTATCTCTCCCCCTTCAGGTGCTCCAGCTTCCCAAAAGGTGGAATTGGAGCCCCAGACCTGTTCCTTTCAGTACTGGCAGTGGACACTTCAGGCTTCCTCCCTCATCTTGGGTCATTGAGCCAGTGGGAGCTGAGGTGGGGACCAGCAGCAAGAATCCAGTCTGCGGGCTGAGGAATGTCCCAGCAGTGGGCAGCCTTTGGTGGAGAGGCTAATCGTAGCCTTGACTGCTTCATGGATGTCCCCAGATCTAGGATGCTTTCAAGGACTCCTTCACCAGATGCACAGTTGCTCATCCAGGGAGGTTTCCCTGGACAAAAACTTGACTCACAATAGGAAACTACACAAACAGTGGTCTCTTTGTGGAAAGTTTCCAGAAATTATTTCCCAGAAATCTCCAGAATATGCACCCCCCAATCAACCCCAACCTCTGAAACACATCCATCTACTGTTCAATCATTCCCTGATCCACCCTGGGCCTCAACACTTCTGGGTCAGTTCTCCAGAATCCTCCATTCCTTGAACTTTAAAACATTTAACTCTACTCTAAATATCTCTCATCAGCTTTTCTCCTGCACTCTCAGGCAGTGAGAATTCCAATTGTTCACTGCCCTCCAAAGGAAGAAAGGTCAGCCTCAGCACACCTCAAATTTAAATTACCTGCTCCTAACTTTGTTTGCCTTTACTGGCTCCTTTTATTCCGGTCTCATTTGAATCACCTCCCATTCTTCTGAATTCAAAGGAATTCAGCCCCATCTAATTCGTCTCTCTGAATGGAACAACCATTACAGGAAGGATGTGGAAGATATGGAGAAGGTGCAGAGGAGATTTACCAGGATGTTGCCTGGATTGGGAAACGAGTCTGATGAGGCGAGCTTAGTGGAACTGGGACTTTCCTCTTTGGAGCGTACAACGTCGAGAGGAGACTTGATTGAGGTCTACAAGAATATGAGAAGAATAGATAGGGTGGATGGCCAGCGCCTTTTCTCCAGGGCAGAAATAGCAAACACCAGATGACATATGTACAAAGTGAAGGGAGGGTAGCAAACACCAGATGACATATGTACAAAGTGAAGGGAGGGATGTTTAGGGGAGACATCAGGGGCATTTGAAAGATGCTTAGACAGGTACATGGATGGAAGAAAAATAGAGGGAACGGGGTAGCGTGGGTTTAGTTTTTTCAAAGGAATATATGAATCGGCACAACATCAAGGTCCAAAGGGCCTGTACTGTTCTATGTAGCTCTCTCCCATCCCAGCAGTTGGCCTGTTGAACTTCCTTTGGGCTACCTCCAATGCTACTCTGTCTTTTTGGTGAAGGGTTCCAACACTGTACACACAGTTCCTGGTGAGGTTTCACCAGTACCATGTGCAATTGCGACAAACCCTCCCTACACTTAAACTCCATCCCCTTTCCAATGACTGTGGCCTTCCCAGCTTCAGGTTGGACCAGCCTGTTAGACTTTGGCGAGTCGTGCACTAGGACACTGCGATCTCTCTGTAACTCACTCACTCATGAGCAGCCTCACTCTGTTAAGACAATAATCTGCCATATTTTCGCCACAATCATTCCATTCACATCAACGTTCTCGTCTTGATGTGCTCTTCCATCCACCCTCACCTCATTGGCACACTTAGGTTGTAAACAATTTAGGGCCAAGGAGCAATTCCTTGGATATTCCAAAACTTGCATCCTCTCAGCCGGAAATGGTATCCTTCATTCTAGCTCCATATTTTCCATGTGACGGCCACTCTTCATTCTCCAAAACTTGCATCCTCTCAGCCAGAAAACGTCCCCTTCATTCTAGCTCCATATTTTCCATGTGACGGCCAGTCTTCAATCCGTGCCGGGACACTTGCTCAGTATCTCAAGGTTCAAGCTTCCTTTTGTCGTCATAGTAACACATAAAAATATAATTGACAGGATATGTTTCCATTTTTGTTGGCTGCAAGGTAAACAAATAGTTGCCACGAGCCTTGCCCAGCTCCCCTAAAGAGAAGCAAAAGAGAATTCCTTCAGACACACCGAGTGGCCGTGGATTCGCCTCCCGTGCTCCCACAACTTCTGCCATCACACAGGACTCCTGCCTGATTCATCAACAACCCGAGCCCAGATCCAAACCTCCAATACGATCAGGAAGCTGTAAGTGCCTCAGGCCCTTCTATCCTCAGCACCATCTCAAATCCCGGTTCGAATACCTGGTGCCCCTGAGCCGGTGTCCAGCAGCCCACAGCCTATGTGGATCTCCCAGTGGTCAACCACTTCAATTCTGCATCCCATCCCCATGCTGACATGACCATGGTCTCGTGCTGTCAAACAAGTCCATCAGTCAACTGGTGAAACAACACTCAATTTTCCATCTCCAACCAGATGGCATTAACGACTTCTCCAGTTTCCGCTTGCCCACTCCCCGCTCTCCCTCCCTTCCTTTTCACCTCATCTTCTTTCCTCCATTTCCCCACCCTTCCCTCTCTATTCACAGACCCATCCCTCCTCCCCACGTTAGCTGCTCTGCCCTCCCTCCCTTATATCTTATGCCTGTGGGGCTGTGCTCCTCCCATTGCCCCTGCCCTTCCCCCATCACTTTATTGAGGCGCCTGCTTACATTTTGTCATCTCTTGATGCTGGGCTCAAGAGATACATTGGCGATGTATCTTTATCCTTACTCTAAAAGGGATCTATTTGACCTTTTGAGTTTCTCCAGCTTTGTGTTTTGACCTTAGATTCTTCATCCATTGTAACCTCTGGGCCGAGCACATTCAGCATGAAAACAGCAGGTGCTGAGACCTCCACAGCAGCCTTGCAGACCTCTTCATCGCCTCAAACCTGGTCAGTCACTCTAAGCCACAACTCTTCATTGCACAGGTTAATCACTGAATTAGGGCCATCTGAAAATGACTCAGAATCCGAATTCATTGACATGAAATTTGTTGTTTTACTGCAGAGTCACAGGGCAAAATAAATAAAAATAGTGCAGGAAAAAGCCAGTCAGGCAGTATCTGTGGTTCATTGTTTATTCAGGAATCTGATGGCAGAGGGGAAGAAGCTGAGTGCTTGTCTTCAGGCTCCTGTGCCTTTTATTTCCAATGTTCAGAGCATGATCTTCCAATTCTGGAAGGTTTGACACTCAAAGGAATGGCCAATTGGAGTCCTTCTTCCAAAACTGCTCTTTGCCTATATCTGCAGACACTCGGGTCTGATCCTGACTTCCGATACTGACTCAGACAGACTGTGGTCTTTCCTTCAGGAAGTCCAGAATCCATTTACCAAGAGGGGTGCTGAGTCCCAGCGAGGACAGCTTCTCTACCAGCCACTGGGGAATGACTGTGTAAAACGCTGAGCTGAAATCAATGAACAGCAGCCTGGCATATGAAGAGTCGTTCTGCAGGCATATAGCCTACTAACCAGAGGACCCAGAGGAAATTCAGTCACTGAGAGAATGTGCAAACACCACGCAAACAGTATCGGAGGTCAGGATCAGACCAGAGTTCCATTTATGCCAAATTCTTATTTTAACAGAAGCATTCATTTTTTTTGGTAGTAGACTTATAGAACTGGCAAAGCTGGATAGCAGGAAAAAATTAGGACATCACACACTCACCTTGTCCTGTTCAACTCCATTGCGTTCTCTTAAATACCAGTGGGATAGCTTGTACATTTCTAGAATTTAAATGAATTTTATTTTAAAATTTAAAAGTACAGCATGGTAACAGCCCCCTTGCTGTAACAGCCCATTATGCCCAATCACACTCAATTGACCTACATCCCCCAGTACGTTTTTGAAAGATGGGACGAAACCAGAGCACCGGAGGCAACCCATGCAGACACGGGGAGGATGTACCAATGCCTTACAGCCAGCGCGGGATTCGAACCCGGATCGCTGGCGCTCTAACAGGGTTGCGCTGACAGCTACACTAATTGGGCCATGCGTACACTGTGTTCATATGTACTTCACAGTTATACTCTTCAGATCAAAGGTACATTAGAATTTATTGCCATGAGCATGCCACAAAATTTGTTGTTTTGCAGCACCATCACAGTCCAAATATTGCTATAAAATTACATTTAGAAATGAATTCATTAGTGCAAAAAGAAAAGAAAGTGAGGTAGCATCTGTGGTTCATTGTCCAGTAGATTGGAGAGGAAGGAATTCCAGCGCACCCATAACTGCCAATGTCTTACTTGCATTCTGCAGGAATCAACATTCTTTTCCATATCCTACTGTTCTCTCAGTGGTCTTGTCAGTTTTCTTCCTGCTATTCATCGCTGCCACCATTACTTGTATCAAAATAAAATGGCAGAAGAAGAAAAATGGTAAGTTCAGTTCAATGTCAACTTTGAGAGGTGAGCGTAA
The DNA here is from genome assembly GCF_036971445.1 of Narcine bancroftii. NCBI lineage: Eukaryota > Metazoa > Chordata > Chondrichthyes > Torpediniformes > Narcinidae > Narcine > Narcine bancroftii. The sequence goes on from NC_091473.1 coordinate 250,978,877, forward strand.
ATTGTTATTTGAAATGTTTGTACTTTAATGAAGGGCCTTTTACCTCATGTAGAAACTCTCAATGGGTACTCAGCACTGGTTCAGCAAGAATTAGAAGGGGTATTCATATCAATTTGCCTTAGCTTTAGAAGGATGCAAAGATTCTGTAGGAGGATCCCAAAAGGTTTAATTGAATGTTTCCAGAGATGAAGGATTTTACTCATCAACTTAAACGTTCAAAGCCGTTGGTACCTTTGAGCTTCGATGGCTCAGGTAGGGTAGGTGGATGGTAACTGTTCTCCTCAAACAATCACTCATGGACCAGCTCTCCAAGAATGATGAAATGAAACATGAAAGTCTGCAGATGCCGTAATTGTGTAGTTAAAAAAAAATGCTGGAGGTGCTCAGAAGGTCTCATAGAATCCATGTTTCGGGCCCTTCTTCAAGCTAATGTGCACAAAGTTACTGGTGTTACAAACCAGCAACCACAAAGAAGGCATATCACCCGGGTAAAGATGAACAATTACTTTATTAACAAAAAAATTCACCTTCAAAAGTTAATTCAAAATCCCCTCTTTTATAACAATGCCCACTGGTTACTATGCAAATCTCTATAACAGTGTAAAACTAATAAATTCCCCAGCCTAAATATAACTTACGTAATCAAAGTCTAAGCTACACTTCCAACCAGCTCACAGAAAAACTTAGACACAAAACACACAAGACTCACAAAACTTCGATCTCAACCGAAGTAAAGATCATGAATAAAATTCAGTTTGTTAGGTAAATTGAAGCCAAAGATCATTGAGAGAGAGAGAGAGAGAGAGAGAGAGAGAGAGAGAGAGAGAGAGAGAGAGTTGTCTTGTGTTGCTTGTAGAGAGAGGAACCGCTGGCTTGGTCTGGATCCTTCTGGCTGCCTTCGGAATATTCATCCATTTTGAAATGCCCAACATTCTAAACTGTCCTCCAGACCATGACTCATGCTCCGGGCCTTCTGCCACTCCACAGCACCACCCAGTGGTGGTTTATCATCCAAGTCCAGAATTTTTTTTAGATTATTTTCTGCACATGCTCAGTCCATCTCCCACTCTCTCAGCAGTCCACCTTCACCTTGGCTCTCTAAGGCAAACTGTCACTTTTTAACATAAAACCACACAACACATAGGCCAATATACAATACAGAACTCTGTAACTCTGGGAAAACTCAGCAGGTCTCGCACCATCTCAGCAAGTCTCTTCTCCCTTCTGGTCTTCAGTCTTAATCTGATACCTTCCTGATCTTTATTTATACCTTGAAGAAGGGCTTAGGGCCAAAACATCAGTAATGTATCTTTAACTCTTATGGATTCCACAGTGAATATGGCCATTAGGTCTCTGGCACGGAGTCTGGTACTGCGGCTAAGAAGGGAAGGGAGGAGAAGAGGTGAGCTGTAGTGATAGGGGATTCCATAGTTAGGAGAACAGACAAGAGGTTCTGTGGAAGAGATCGAGTATCCTGGATGGTACGTTGCCTCCCTGGTGCCAGAGTCTGAGATATCTCACATCGAGTTCACAGCATTCTCAGGAGGGAGGGTGAGCAACCAGATGTCATGGTCCATGTAGGTAAGAAGGGTAAGGATGTCCTGCAAGGAGAATTCAGGGAGTTAGGCACTAGGTTGAAGGACAGAACCTCCAATGTCGTGATCGCAGGATTGCCACCCGTGCCACGTGTGAGTAAGGTTAGAAATAGGAGGATAATGCAGTTTAACACGTGGCTATAGACATGGTGCAGGAGGGAGGGCTTCATGTTTCTAGATCATTGGGCTTTCTTCCAGGGAAGGTGGGTCCTGTTATGATGTGATGATATGCATCTGAACTGGAAGGGGACTTGTATCCTTCTGGGAAGATTTGCAAGGGCTGCTCCAGTGGGTTTAAATTAGATTTGCAGGGGGAGGGGAACCAGAGTGCCAGAGCAGTTAGAGGAGTAGGGGAAGGAAAAGAGGATGTGAAAATTTCATGCACCATTAGAAATTAATTGGTTTAATGTGGTGGAAATGTTCGCAGATGCATCTATTTCAATGCAAGGAGTGTTGTAGGAAAGGCAGACAAGCTTAGAGCATGGATTAGCATGTGGAATTATGACATTGTGGCCATTAGTGAAACTTGGTTCCAAGAAGGGCAGGACTGGCAGATCAATAATCTGGGCTTCTGTTGTTTTAAACATAATAGAATAGGGGGGGAGAAATGAAAGGGGGAGGAGTGGCATTGCTCATCAGAGAAAAAAAATCACAGCTGTGCTCAGGTAGGACAGAGCAGAGTGCTCATCTACTGAGGCTATATAGGTGGAGCTGAGGAATGGGAAAGGTGTGATCACATTCATGGGGTTATATTATAGACCGCCCAATAGTCAGTGAGAATTGGAGGAGCAAATCTGTGGAGAGATAGCAGTCAACAGCAGGAAATAAGTTTGTGAAGGTCAGAGATTTTAACTTTCTACATATTGACTGGGACTCCCATACTGTAAAAGGGCTGGATGGCTTGGAGTTTGTTAAATGTGCTCAGGAAAATTTTCTAAATCGATATATAGAGGTACCAACTAGAGAGAGCACAATACTGGATCTCCTGTTAGGGAACGAGACAGGTAACAGAAGTATGTTTAAAGGAACATTTTGTGTCCAGTGATCAGTTTCAAGTTAATTATGGAGAAGGATAGGTCTGAGCCTTAGATTGAGGTTCTAAATTGGAGAAAGACCAATTTTGAGGAAATGTGAAAGGATCTAGAATGTGTGGATTGGGATAAATTGTTTTCGGGCAAGGATGTGCAAAGTAATGGAGAACCTTCAAAAGTGAAATTTTGAGAGTTCAGAGTTTGTCTGTTCCTGTCAAGATCAAAGGTAAGGTTAGAAGGCACAGGGAATTTTGGTTTTCGAGGGATATTGGGGATCTGGTTCAAAAGAAGAGATGTGTATAACAGGTAGAGGCAATGTGGAGCAAATTAGGTTCTTGAGGAGTATAAAAAATGCAAGTTAAACCTAAAGAAAGAAATCAGGAAGACTAAAAGAAGATATGAGGTTGCTTTGGAAACAATGCGAAGGAAAATCCTACGGGTTTTCTAGGCATATTAACAGCAAAATGATAATAAGGGACAAAATGGGTCCCCTTGAAGATCAGAGTGGTCAGCTTCGTATGGAGCCAAAAGAGATGGGGGAGGATTTAAATGTTTTTTCCATCAGTATTCACTCAGGAAACAGGCACAGATCATGGGAAATAAGCATGGAAACTAAACAGATTAAAGAGGAGGAAGTGCTGGCTGTCTTAAAGCAAATATAGGTGGATAAATCCCCAGAGATAGTTCCTCAGACCTTGAGGGAGGCTAGTGTGGAAATTGAAGGGACTCTGGCAGAAATATTTAAAATGTCCTTAGCCACGGGTGAGGTGCCAGAGGATTGGAGGGTAGCTCATGTTGTACCATTGTTTAAAAAAGGCTCTAAAAGTAAACCAGGAAATTATAAGCCGGTGAGCCTGATGTCAGTAGGGTAAATTATTGGAGGGTGTTCTGAGAGATTGGACAGCCAAGGGATGATTAAGAATAGTCAGCAGGGCTTTGTGTGTCATCGGTCGTGTTTAACAAATCTTATAGGGTTTTTCAAGAAGATTACCAAGAAAGTAGATGAAGGAAAGACTGTGGATGTTATCTATATGGACTTTAGTAAGGTCTTTGACAAGGTCCCACATGGGAGGCTAGATCAGAAGGTTCAGACACTAGGTATCCATGGAGATGTTGTAAACTGGATTAGAAATTGGCTGAATGGGAGAAGACAGAGTGGTAGTGGATGGTTGCTTCTCAGACTGGAGGCCTGTGATCAGTGGTCAGGGATTGGTGCTGGGACCATTGTTGTTTGTGGTCTATATCAATGATCTGGATGATAACGTGGGAAATTGGATCAGCAAATTTGCTGATGACACTAAGATTGGAGACGTTGTGGACAGCGAGGAAGGGTTTCAATGCTTGCAGAGGGATCTGGGCCAACTGGAAAAATGGGACAGAAAATGGCAGATGAAATGTAAATGTAGACAAGTGTGAGGTGTCTGCATTTTGGAAAGACAAACCATGGGTGGTCATACACAGTAAATGGTCGGGTACTGAGGAGTGTAGAGGAACAAAGGGATCTGGGAGTACAGATACATAATTCCATGAAAGTGGCGTCACAGGTAGACAGGGTTGTAAAGAAAGCTTTTGGCATCTTGGCCTTCATAAATCAAAGTATTGAGTATAGGAGTTGGGATGTTATGGTGAGGTTGTATAAAACATTGGTGAGCCCAAATTTAGAGTATTATATGCAGTTCTGGTCGCCAAACTACAGGAAGGATATCAGTAAGATTGAGAGAGTGCAGATAAGATTTACTAGGATGTTGACGGGTCTTCAGGAGTTGAGTTACAGGGAAAGATTAAGCAGGTTAGGACTTTATTCCTTGGAGCATAGAAGAATGAGGGGAGATTTGATAGAGGTTTACAAAATTAAGAGGTGTATAGACAGAGTAAATGTGAGTAGGCTCTTTCTATTTAGATTAGGAGAGATAAATACAAGAGATCATGGGTTTAGGGTGAATGGAGAAAGGTTTAAGGGGAACATTAGGGGGAACTTTTTCCTCTCAGAGAGTGGTGGGAGTGTGGAATGAGTTGACATCTAACATGGTAAATGTGTGCTCACACTTAAATTACAAAAGTAAACTGGATAGATACCTGGATGGGAGAGGTCTGAGGGGTTATGGAATGGGTGCAGGTCAGTGGGACTAGCAGTATAATGTTTTCGGCACAGACTAGAAGGGCTGAACATACTGTAATGTTTTAAGGGTCTAATAAGGGGAGATTTGATAGAGGGAGGTATTTAAAATTATGAGGGGGATAGACAGAGTAAATGTATATAGTCTTTTTCCACTGAAGATAGGTGAGATACATGGGTTTAGGGTGAAAGGGAAAAGTTTAAGGAGAACATGAGGGGCAACTGCTTCACAGAGAGGGCAGTGGGAGTGTGGAATGAGCTGCCAGCTGAAGTGGTGAATGTGGGCTCAATTTTAAGTTTTAATAAGAATTTGGTCAGGTACATGGATGGGAGAGGTATGGCGGGCTATGGACTAGGTACAGGCCAGTGGGACTAAGCAAACCAAAAATGGTTCAGTACTGACTAGAAGGGCTGAAAGGGCTCATTTGTGTGCTGTAGTGTTCTCTGGTTCTGCTTCTATGGATGCCGCGAGATCGGCTGAGTTCCTTCAGCATTTCTGTGTTTTTACAAAGAACGATGAAATCGGATCTAGAATACAAAGTCTTATTATTAAAAGCAACAGCAGGAGAAGGAGGAGTATTACAAGCTGATGTGATTTTAAACACACCATTGGAAATTTTCTCTTCAAAAATTTAAAATCTGAGCAAAATCCAAAGTGCCAGAAAAATAATCTGCTGGAGGACCTCAGTAGATCAAGCATCATCACTGGGGGAAACAGAACGGTTTAGATTTGGAACCTTTCATCAAAACTGAAACATCAACAGTTCTTTTTCTCTCCCACTGATGCTGCTCCTCCAACCAGATTGTTTGCTTGCTCCAGATTCCAGTGTCTGCAGCCTCTGGTGTGCCACACAACGTTTATAAGTCTCTGGTTTCACAGAGGCATTTCTCTAATGCAGTAAGCTCACGGTCAGACTGGAATGTTATAAAGCAGGGGGGAAGGCGAGTCACCAGGATAGGACCCTTTAGACAGGAGAGATGGGGTTTGTTTTCCCTAAAACATAGGTTATAAAAGATAGAAATGATTGAGGTACAGAGCGGGTTGAGTGCAGGAGAACCTTTCTCCATATCGGAGGTAGGTAAAACATGGTCATGGATTGGAGATAAATGGTATGAGATTTAGAGAGGATTTGAGAGGAACCTTCCTCACCCAGAGAGCGTCTGAGGGAGTGGTGCAAACAGTCACTGATAACATTTAAGACATGTTTCGACAAGCACTTGAATCACCTCCTGATGAGCAAGGCGTGTTTCCAAAGCGAATGAATGTGAAAGAATTTGAGTCAGAACCCAGAAATTTTGCAAACAAAATTGACCAAATTTGACACTGACAAGGAAGTCCAAAACCCAATCAGGGTAGCTCTGTGACTCAGCTCCAGCAAGTCGGGTTTGATGGAGACCTCCAGTGCTGCCTGTGTGGAATTTGCTGGAGACCAAGTAAATGTCCTCTGATTTTTGTCCTATTTCCCATGGACCAATGGGCTGGTTGTTGATGACGAGACGGATGCATCCTGAGGACGGTGACAGCAAATCAAATGGAATTAGCATAAATGAGAGTGAATGGGCAATTGATGGCCAGTGCAGTCTTAGTGGGCCAAATGGTCTCCTTTCATGCTGACCAACTCTATAGATGGTGCCTCTGCAGCCCCTGCATCCAGAACCCAATGAGCTTTTGCAAGAGATTTAACAGTGCTGCAATAGATAAACTTGTGAATCAAATATGATATACAGATGACCCTCTTATGACCTTTCATGTGACAGAAGTTTGTCTTTCCAGAATTTGTGTGGGGTGGGGGGTGGGGGGGAAAGGGGTAAAATTTATTTATTTTCCTACGTTTCTTGACGTTTGTTGATAACACAGCTTCTAGGACCACTCCCACCCCATAATGCATGGGTCATCTGCAATGTAGTGGAACCTTTTTTAAAAAGGATTTTACATTTAGACATATAGCACGGTAACAGACCATTTTGGCCCACGAGTCTGCGCTGCCAAATTAACCTACACCCCCAATACATTTCGAACAGTGGGAGGAAACCAGAGCTCCCCAGGGAAACCCCACACAGACAGGGGGAGAACGTAGAAACTCCTTACAGACAGTGCGGGATTGGAACACCGATCACTAGCACTGTAAAGGTATTGCGCTAACCGCTACATCAACCGTGCCACCCTTGTGAATATGTCATGAGGTGCTACATAAATACAACTTCTCACCAGGGTTTCAGATGAAAAATAAATTTTCTTGAATGTTTTAATATTTCATAAATATGATGCCAGTGAAAACAACTCAACAGAAACCTTCAGGTGTTCGGGCATAATGATGTCCACATTTAATCACTAACAATCATTATATTTTCCAGACACAAATAGAAAGAGGAATGAGGAAAATCTATCAGGAAGCTCCACGGTAAGGCCATGGGAAAGATATGGGGGAAGTGTAGGAAACCCTGCTTGGAGGCATTCACGGAGGGTCACATGATCAACTGATCACATTATATGCCAATTATATGATACATTGATCATAAGACAGGAATTCATCATACACTGCCTGTCCTTGACCTCTTCGCAGCCTCAGTGAGGTCATATTCAAACGAAGAACCAAGCCTTCACTTGGATAGCTCACAACAGTGGCAAGAACATTGAATATGCCCAAATCTGATGACCTACACCCCGCTCATGTATCTTTCCCACTCCAAATGGCTCTCTCCCCCTAGTTCACCATTTCCCATTTCCATCTTCTATAATCCACATACCTGTCTACGTGGGTTACTCCTTCCCCTGGCCTACTCTCCGGAACCTAATAAAAACAACGTAGGATCCATAAGTAATTGAATCTTTAACACCTTCTCTAAAAGTTCCTTACGTCGTGTCCAAAAAACCTTAACTTTCTCACAGAACAAAGTGAAATGAATAAACGTACTGACATCTTTAGAACAATGAAAGCCTAAATCTGAAGAAATCAAATTATATCTTTAATTTCTGAGGAGTTAAATATAATTGATGTAAAAAATTATAATGAATGAATCCATACGTAACATTAATAATCTTCGTCATACTATCCTTACATATAGATCTCCAATCATCTTGCTCCATTACAATACCCAGATCACTTCCACATTTTAATCTCGATTTATGGATATCTAACTTAGGCATCTTATTTTGCAATTATTTATACATTTCAGAAATAATTTCTTTAATACCTTCCGTAAATAAAATTTCAAAATTAGACTTTCTTGGTAATCGTAAAGTACAGGTACACCCAAAATCATCCAATAATAAGGCTTTAACTTGATAATAAGCAAAAAGAGTATTATTTGGAATTTCATATTTCTCCTTCATATAAAATAACCAGATTCATTATCATCTTGAACAGCTTTAATTCCTTTTTGATACCCTATTTTCAAAAACTGATTAATAAAGGTGAAGGGAAAAAGTTTATTTTGATATAAAGGTGTCTTAACCAAAATGTTCCCTTGTGTACCTACCTCATCATTCAACCTATTCCACAATTCAAATAAATGTCTCAAAATAGGTGGATTTTTATTAACAATTAATAACTTAATTTTCCATTTATAAATAAACTGGGTAATATCCTTCACACCAATAATATCTAACTCAATATTAGCCCACTTGGGTGGATGTTCCAAATCAAACATTCTATTAATATACCTCAATTGTGCTGCTTTTTTAATAATTTTGAAAATTCGGAAGTTGCAAACTTCCTAATTCATATTTCCAAGTAAACTTTAGTAAAGATACCCTAACCATTTTACCTCCCCATAAAAAAACTTCCTAATTATAGAATTGAAATCTTTAAAAAAAAACCTTTGAGGAAACTTACAGATTGAAATAACTATTGAATCCTAGGAAAAACATTCATCCTGATACAATTGACTCTACCTATTAGAGGTAAATCCTTCCATCTATTTAAGTCCTCTGATTTTATGAAATAAAAGTAAGTAATTTAACTTGTATAATTGATCTAAATCTTTATTAATTTTAATAACTAAATATTTGATCTGATTTGACCATTTAAATTGAGCTATTTTCCCACATTGAGTATAATCAGCTGCAATTAAAGGCAGCTCTTATCCCAACCTGATACTTGACCATAATGTTTCAATCTTTTCTGCAAAAAAAATACAACGAAGTTTGTGGTTCTGTTAAATAAATTAAAACATTATCAGCAAACAAACTAATTTTAAATTCCTCAGAATTAACTTTAATACCTTTAATATTACTGTCTTGTCTTAATAATTGTGCTAAAGATTCAATAGTTAATACAAACAATGCAGAGCATCCTTGTCTCGTAGATCTCTCTAATTAAAATGCTGATAATACTTGGCCATTTATCACTACTCTAGCAGAAGGATTTTTATTTAGAGATTTAATCCAACTAATAAAATTTGGTCCGAATTTAAATTTTTCCAATGCTTTAAATTTAAAAAAAATCTTTTCTCCCACATACCACCTTAAGCAATCCCTTACTATCACAGAGCACCTATGGCAATAGGGAATACTTAGAGTGGTACGTAAGTGGAAAGAAAAAGGTTGAGTACCACTGCTTTAAGGCTTCTCTTCCATTCCACATACTTAAAGAAGCCCTTACCATCTGTTTTTATATTGTGCTGGTTTTCCCTCTTAGTTTATTTTTTCCTCTCTCTTTGCAAACGTTTATGGCATCTTCTATTGATTTCTAAATTCGTCCGTTCCTTGGATTCATTACTAATGGTGCTTCTCACTTCTCTTCAAAGGAGATCCCAATAGTCTATACCACTATAAACTTCTGCCCCAAAGATAATGTGGAAAATACCTACATGAATCTTCAGAGCCTGAATGTACAAGAAGCCAGGAGTCAAAATGACTCGGAAAATGTCACGTATTCAGCAGTGGCTCACAAAAGCCAATAAATTCAAGCACTGAAGAACACCAAGAATGCTTCACTGAAAGATTGTCGGGTGAACCTTTCTTTGTTTTAATGGAAGCTCATCCCCTCAAACTCACAACAGCAATGAAAAGTTCAAGTTTCAATTTATTGTCATGTGATAAAGACAGTGTCATATTACATGAAATTGCTTTTGCCTGCTGCAAGGCAGACAGATTCGCCATTGGCAGAAATTGCCTGAAGCGCCTCTTACATTCAGAGAAAAAGAAGCAAAAGAGTGTTCCCCCCCCCCCCACCAAGTCACTGAGTATCGATAGATTCGCCTCCAGCACTCCCACAGCCTCACAGAGTCCAGTCCAAACTAACGGCAACCTAAGCTCCAGATCCCAACCTCCAATATGATATGGAGCCCTTCAGTGCCCTTGCCACCCTCTCACATCCCAATTCAGATACCTGGTACCCCTTCAGCCAGTCTTGTGTGAGTCCCTTGACCGCAGTCTCCCGCAGCCTCCATGGGTTCCTCGCCTCAAGTCACCAACAGCCCCGCTGCCTGTGTGGGTTATTCAGCCACAGAACCCCTCACTGGGTCCGCTGCCATGGTCACCATCCCTTGGGTCATCTCCTCTGCTTTTCCTTCTCAGACAGAGGGTGGTCTCCCTGTTTTCTGGTGCCCTGCGCCAATCCTCTGCTCCCCTGGAGTATGAAACCCCTCGTGGCCGCTGCTGATCATAGTTGTCACCGACTTGGGCACAGACCCCCGCGGTCACTGACGGAGCTGTACAGTGCTGACGGCAGTCAGATCCCACATGGGAGCTGTGTCTCTGCTCCCTGTGGATCTGCACCAGTGCTGCCCTTGCAGCCGCTCCGGCCGCACCACCATTTCCACTAGTGCCGCGGAAACCAACCCACAGCCACATCAGTCTTCACTCAGTCCAAGGCATCTCTTCCTCGGCCTCGAGTCTGCCCGGGAGTTCCAAGATTTGGAAACAGTTTCATGATTGCAAAGTTGACACCCGACAAAAAGCATCAAACTGAATTTTCTCAGCGAAGCGTACTCATTTATCATCATACTTCCCTGGAGAAAAAACTATTTTCCGTTGGACAACTCTGAGACGCACAGAGTTCTGTGATTGCATTTTCAGAGATTTTTTTAAATATTTTATTTTTGATTTTTCAAACAAGTCCAAATAAATAATACATTTTTCCACAACAAAACTCATACAGAGTTTTAACTAACTGCAGTCAGTGTCCTTAACCACAGGTGAGGTGCCAGAGGATTGGAGGGTAGTTCATGTTGCTTGCTTTAAAAAAGGCTCCAAATGTCAGTGGGGCCAATGACCCCCTACAGAAACCCAGGAAGAAGGAAAACATGACAAAGTAACAAAGATGATAAACTGAAAAGAAACTCAAAATAAAACCCAAAAAAAGACTGAAAATGCTCGTCATCTGCACCATGTCCTGTTTCATTGGGCCACACTCATTTCCCTGCTGGGGATGGATTGTCACAGTGTCCCTATTTCAAAGGGGTGGGGGGGGGGGGGTAGTGGCAATATATTTCAGGTAAGGTTGCCACACTCTAACAAATGTGTTGTGTTTCTTCCATATGATTTTTCTCGAGGGGAATGTAACTCTGCATTTCCACATTCCATCGTGTGGTATTTAATTGGGAGTCAGACTTCCACAAAACCGCTACACACTTCCTGGCTACTGCCAAGGCGACCTTCACGGCATAAATTTGGTATTTGGACTGTCTAAACTTCCCCAATATCTCCCAGAAGGTACAACTCCAGATCCTGTGGAAAATCCACTTTGTAATTTGTTTCAGAATGTCCCCCAGGTCTTCCCAGAAGGGTCTCACTTTTCTACGTAGCCAGATGGAGTGAACAAAAGTTCCAACCTCCACATCACACCTAAAGCACATTTCCGAAATTTCAACCTTTGATTTATGTAATTTTTGCGGTGTGAGATACAATAGAATAAGAAATTGTACTGCACCAACCTGGATTGATGACTCCAGTCACACTGTCCAGACACAGGTCTTGCCACCACTCTTCATTGATTGTGGTACCCAAGTCCAACTCCCATCTCTCCCTTGGCTTCAGGCCCTCACTTTGGAATATGTAGAACATCTTAGAGATAATAGAAAAAAAAACAGTCGAATTAGAATCTCCACTTTCCAACATCTAGGTTGGGTCATAGATGGTCCCTTAAGAAACATCTTATTTGCAGATACCAGAAGAATGTTCTGTTAGACAAATCATATTGAACTGTTCAAATGACATGAGCTTCCCCCATTTGTAATAATCCTTAATACACCTGATCCCATTCTGACACCAGGTGTATAGGATTTTATAATCCAGAGTCAAGGGTATTAAATCATTCTGAGTCAAGGACATTTTTGGGGGACATCCTCACCTTCCATCATACACTGTTTTACTCTTTGCCATGTTGGAAGTACCTGCTTTAGAATGGGACTATCAAGTTTCTTTGCAAGTAATTTGGTATCCCATTTATATATGAATTCTTCGGCTATCTCCTCATCTCTTCACCGAGTGTAGTCCAATTTGTGCCAACGAGGGGGTGGATCCCTCCCTCAAAGAGTGAGGCAAGAAACCTCGCCTGGGCTGCCCAGTAATACTTTTTGAAATCGGCTCATTTTAAGACCCCCAAGTTATAATCCCAAGTCAACCTTTCCTAGCCACTTTCCCATTCTACACTTTCTGACACATTTGTTAAGTCAAACCCTTGATATTCCCGATGACCGACACCATGGGGTTACCGAGGCCCAATATTGCAGGAGGGTAAACGAAATCTAGGCCAGGCACCTCCTGGCCACCAGAAAGCAGTGACCTGGTGAGTCAACCGCTGAGTACCTGCGGGCCCTCTGGAACCTATGTAGAGTGTGCAACTGGAAGGCCGTGACAGCCACCCAGAACACTGAGGACCTCATCTGGCTTGCTTACATGGTAGGCATCTGCTCCAGGTACATAAAACAGAGGTTCCTAAAAAAAAAGGTACTTGATCTACAGAGACGCAGGAGGTGGCCCTCCAAAACTCAGAAATTACTCACCTGGGGCGCCACTATCTTGCAGGTGTGGATCATCCTGCACCGTGAGCGACTGGTCACTGATACCATCCTCTAGTGACTTGACCTTGGCCACCGTTGCAGGTGCTCACTCCAAATGCTACTTCTGCAGGTAGGGTAAAGCACCCAAGGAAATGCTGCCCTACCACAGAGGCGATATGCACTAGGTGCATGAAAAAGGGATATTGTGCCAAAGTTTAACGGCCCAAACCATCCCCAAAAACTAGCAGTGCCATTGGAAGCATAGTTTACAAACATGTCAGGCTACCTCATCCTACAGTTCTGTGCCCCCTTGCTCCTGGGGCAGGACTTACAGTACCAACTTCAGAAAGTTACATTGAAATTGATGGGCCCAATTTGCCCCCCCCCCCCCCCCCCCACCAACGTTTGCTATGAACAGTTCATAGACACCCTCTGTGTACAACCTGTGGCCTCTCAAGTCTCAAGGTTGACCCCCCCTCCCCAGCTGTTGCCACCCGACTGCAAGCCAGTGGCCACCAGGAGCAGATAATACTGTGCCACAGACAGGGCACTCATAAGTCTGAGGTTGAGCATTTGTTGGGCAAGAGCATCATCAAGGTGAGCGATAGCCCTTGGAGGGCCCAGGTGGTTGTGGTAAATGGGGAAAATAATAGGATGGTCATATATTATAGCCAGACTATTATCTGGTACACACAGCTCGATGCATAACCCTTTCCCTCATATCCAATATGGTCAACCAGATTGTGCAATATCAGCTATCCTCCACGATCGACCTGAAGTCAGCCTATCACCAGCTCCCGATCTGCTTGGAGAACTGCCAGTGTAACACATTTGAGTTGGATGGCCGCCTCTGTCATTTCCTCCAGGTGCCTTTCAACATCACCAATAAGGACTCAGTTTTCCACTGGGAGATTGACTGCATGGTGGACCACTATAATCTGCAGGTCACCTTCCCATATCGAGACAATGTGACCATCTGTGGCCACGACCTGCAAGATCACGATGCAAATCTCAGTAAATTCATCCAGACAGCAAACCTCCTGAACCTTATTTATAACAAGGACAAATGCGTGTTCCGGACAGCATGACTAGCCATCCTCAGCCGTGTGGTCAAGAACGATGTCATAGGTACTCTGTCCGCATGCGTCCATTGCTGGAGCTACCTCTCCCAAATACTTTCAAGCACTGAAGAGATGCCTCAGGTTCTTCTCACACTACTCAATGGGTCCTCAACTATTCAGACAAAGTTCACCCATTGGTCAAAGCCACCACGTTTCCCCTGCCAGCAGAGGCCAAAACAGCATTGACCATATCAAGGCATCCATGCGTGCTATAGACGAGTCCACACCATTCCAAGTGGAGAGCGATGAGCTTGACTTTGACCTGGCTGCCACACTCAACCAAGCGGGAAGACCTGTTGCCTTCTTCTCACGCACTCTCCAAGGCCCTGAAGTTCACCGCTCCTCAGTTGAAAAGGATGCCCAGGCCATCATGTAGGCAGTACGCCACTGGAAAACCATCCTCCTGGCACTGAAATCACTCGGCCTCCCCATCTCCTAGTGGCAAGAAGTTCTCCCAGACATTCTTCACTTCATCCAGTCACTTTTATGTACAGCCAATAACAACACACCTCATGAATTGCATTGACCACCTGGCTGACCTCCCCAGGACTGGTCCTGCTTCAAAAGCACGCCAGACAATCTGAGACCAATCCACTGGTCAAGAGGTTCCACCTTCTCCGCTCAAACCCCCAGTACGTCTATGTTGTCTTCCCTGATGGGCACAAGGACAGTCTCGATCCAGGATCTGACACCATCGGGCGTCTCCCCGACCACCAACAGACACTCTGCTCCACTGCTAACTTCGAAGTCTCTGAGCCTGTGGCTGACAACGCTCTATCCCTAGCTACTGTTGTCACCCATGGTGCACCAGCACCATATTCTCTTATCCCCTCACCCATTCCCTGCCTTCCTTTCTCCCCCCCCCCCCCCCCCCACGCCCGACAAACTATAACCAGTGACAACAGGCCAACCTCACAAGCTGCTCAGGGAGCTACAGCAGTGCCGCAACCCTTACCACCTCATTCACTACGGCAGACGAGACCCCCTGGCAGACTTAATCTGTAAAATGTATATACGTTACATTTTCTTTTCTTCTCACCCCACAGGACTCTTCTTAAAAAGGAGGGGTGACTGTGGTAAACCACTGTTAGGCTATGATTGGCTGCTGCCGGCTGGACACGCCTCCCGAGACCGACCCTTTGCATGCTCCCCATTCCACTCTGCCTTGATCAGCCAATGACTCTCACAACTTCAGCCTTTTGTGATAATTGATGGTGCACCTGTCCTAAAACACCTCGATCCTGTGCAGTCGTCACTATAGTTTTGACAACACACAAGGAAGGAATTCAATTTATTGCCACATCATAAAAATGGTGTCATATTGCTCGCTATCGCTTTTGCCTGGTGCAAGACAGAGAGATTCGCCGTCAGAAAAATTGCCACAAGTGCCTCTTCCAGTAAGAGAAAGTGAAGCAAAAGAGAGTCCCCTCAGAGTCACCAAGTGTCCGTGGATTCGCCTCCAGCGCTTCTGTAGCCACAAGGAGTTCAGTCCAAACTAACAGCCAGTGAGCTTCAGATCCCAACCTCCAACATGATTAGAAAAGATTCAGCGCCATCTTGCATCCTGGTTCTGATACCTGGTACTCTGGCCAATTTTGAGACAGTTTCCGACAGTCTGCAGCCTGGTGCGAGTCCCTTGACCGCAGACTCCAGCAGCCCACACCTTGAGTGGGTTCCTCACCTTGTGTCAGCAATAGCCCTCTGTCTGTGTGGGTCCTTCAGCTGCAGAGCCCCTCCACTGATCCACCGCCATGGTCAGCATCCCGTGGGTAATCTCTTCTGCTTCTTCTCAGATAGGTTGGGGGGGGTGGATCCTGGTTCCCTGCGCCAGTCCTCCATTTCCCCGGAGTCTGCAACCCCTCGTGGCTGCTGTTGGTCATAGGCGGCACCATCTTGGGCGCAGACCCAAGCACAGAGCTGAGGGCAGTAGGACTGGGTCTTTGCACCCCACGGGAGCCCTGTGACATCACTCCCTGCAGGACCACACCAGCACTTCCATTACAGCAGCTCTGGCATTTTTTAAGTTTTAATCAATTTATTGTCATGAACATGTCATGAAGCAATTTGTTGTTTCATGGCAGTACCACAGTGCAAACATTTATTTAAACCACCTTACAAAGTCAATAAAAATAGTCCAAGGCAGTGTCTGTGGTTTATTGTTCGTTCAGGAATCTGATGACAGAGGGGAAGAAACTGTCTTTCTGCCACTGACCACTCGTCTCCAGGCTCCTGTATCTTTATCCTGATGGTAGCAGAGTGAAGAGGGCCTGGCCTGGATGGTGTCTTTCTTAAGACACCACGTCCTGTAGAGTGAATTGGTTCACTACAAGCTTCCAAATGCAACAAGACTAATTCTGGAGATAATGATCTTGAAACTCTGCGGGTTGGCAGTTTTGTGCAATGGTATTCGGTTTCCTTTTTACTCTGAATGTGCAATCCTCCAGATTTGACATTAATCAAGTAATTCCAAAATAAGGTTGACCAACAGAAATAGCTCCAGAACAAATTCATTGCAGAGCAACACAGTTTTGAAAAGCCCAGATGGGAGATTGTCTCAAACGTTGCCAATATCTGTACTGGAAGAGGAGAGAAAGCAGGAAGATGATTGACACAAAGTAAAAACGCAAAGCTGGAGAAATTCACCAGGTCAAACAGTGTAAAGATACATAACCGACGTTTCAGGCTTGAGCCCTTCATCAAGGTTCAAGCAAAATGTCGGCAGGTGCCTGAACATATCAAAGTGCAAGGCAAAATTTAACTTGCCTTCTACCAGGAGCCACACGACAGAGTGATGTTGGAGATCTACTGGGAATACTGCTGTAGAAAATACGGAAGTGGTGGGACATTCAGTGTCTCTGAAGGGACTCTCCTTTTCTTCTCTCTCTTGCCTTGACCCTGGGGCTGGACTAATAGAGCCCATTTGGCATGCCTTTTTTTCAGACTAAACAAAGGACACGACAATAAACAGAATTTGAATCTAGTAAGTGACTAATGTGGATTCTGGATTCTGGGTATTTGGTGCCAGGTCTCTCAATCAATGAGTTCAAGGTGGGATCGGCTGCACGGTTCACAGGAAAGAAAACTCGAATCTCCACAGCAACAGCCCCCCAGTCAGAGCAGGATCATTTCTGCAGGAAAATGCAGCAAGTGAAAATTGGTTCTGTCTCAGTGATAAAGGAATAAACAACCCTGTCACGCACTGTGAGGCAGAGCAAGTACCAAGCTTGATTGACAGAAGAACTATCCAATCATTTCCACCCTAACATTACCATTTGCATTCTCATTGATTCTAATGAATTTCTAAATGCAGAACACCAAATCCGTAGCAGAACATATAAAAAACATGGCCAGAATAATCTGTGGAGAGTACAAATGTTTTGAGAGAAGATGTGAACCTAACTAGTAAAGCAGATGCTGTGAATTTTCTCATTGAGAAAGTAATTTGCAGCATAGGGATAGAGGAACCTCTGATTCAACCCATTCCTCAAGCATATGGTTCAAAAACAAAAAAAAAGTCTATTGAAAGTGAAAGGGAGAAAATTTAAAGGAAACATGCTAGGTTTTTGATATAAGGTGGTGGGGTTCATGAAGAGGAAGTGGTCAAGGCAAGAACAATTGTGACATTGAAAAGTCATTCAGGGATAGGAGGGCTAGGGATAGGCAGGCAAATGGAAACCTTTCAGGAAAACACTTTGGTCAGCATGGACAAGTTGGGCTGAATGGCCTGATTCTCTGCAACACAACTCTTGTGATTCTAATGCGTCAATGCAGAAAACAATATTAGAACAGCAAATTGAATCTATTTCCCCATTCGAGCCTCTGGATTGGACAATGCTGCGTGCAAAGCCCCCGTCAAACGTCAGCCAACTGCGGCTGATGTCCTCAAACTGGAATCTTTGACAACTCCCTTACAGCAAGTTGGGAAACTCGAGATTTGTCAACTTCTCTTATTTATATTTCATCTAGATTTGTCAATTTGCGAGAAAGAGAATGATTCAAAGCAGTTCTTTAACCAAACAAGGATTCAACATCACTGGTGCAATCTGTCGATACTTCCTTTGGAAACCGAGAACCAACAAAATTCTCTTCTTTAATACTGCCAACGAAGCAGTAGATACTGCCTCATTAAATGCATTTCATACCCAGGCTGATAGATTTTTGAATAGTGGGAGAAATAAAGGTTATGGGGATCAGGAAAGAGAGTGGTGCTGAGTCCATGACTATATCAGCCATGATCTTACTGAATCACCAAGCCAACTCCTGCTCCTATTTCTTATGTTCACGTTTATTTCAAGTAAGATATTATCGACTCATAACAATGGAACCATCGTGGAAAATGACAGAGTTTTTAAGATGCAAAAATAGTTGTGGATCATGGAATGGGCAAGGAAAAATAAGTTGTGAGTCTGTGGAAGAAACTTTTTGAAGATTGACACTGTCACTCTGTAAAAGAAAGTTCATGCTGCAGCCTTGACATTGACACTAACTGAATTTAAGACCAGTGAATCATTATAAATACATGGTATTAATCCATCATGAAAATAAAATTGTCTATTAAAAACAGATCAAGAGACATAGTTAGAAATTTGTGGAAAATCTGAAAGCTTGGACTGAACAAAATGCCTAATTTGTAAATATCTTTAAAAAAGCCTTTTGGAAAGATTACATTTGGCTGATAATTGTTCGAAAGAGGCAAAATTATTCTGAATAAAAAAGATCCTTGAAACTTTGAATATCTTTCGATGCTATTCCTTGCATCCAGTAAAGGCGGCTGAAAAAGATGGTAATCGATAAATGGACGAGCCAGTGAAAAATTAATTTCCTAAACTGAGCCCAAATTCTCAATCTATTTTTCATCAATGGATTATTTGTTAATTTGTTAAAGGAAAATGGTAAAAAGGATCCTAAAATTTATTGGTCTAAAATTCAGTCCCAATGGCTGGGATCAAAAGAGATTGGGAAAGAGAACATTTTCTGATGAAGATTGGGTCTCTACTCCCAGCTTGATTAATGATTCCTCATTCTGTGCAATTACAATTTAAACTTAAACCGTGCATCTTGGCGCCTCACAGTTCGGCGGGCAGCAACCTCCTTTGAAGAAGACCGCAGAGCCCACCTCACTGACAAAAGACAAAGGAGGAATAAACTTAAGTTATCATGTTTATATGCAGATATTGATCCTTTTTTGTGAGAAATGTTTGAAGCCTCTCTGATTTATAGGTTCTGGGAATGCCCAAATTTAGAGATTTTGGAAAGAGATTTTTCAAATTCTTATCAACAATTTTCAAGTTTAACTTGGAACCCTTATGGTATCTGCTATTGCACCACTATGGAATTGAGAGATGTCCACACGGTGCGAGAGTGAACCAGTAACTGACCATATAGTTTGCATTTCTCGTGCTGCGCCCAGGGTAACACCCACTTCCAGCGATGTGTCGTTAATCATAGGCTTCTCCTCAGGAGTGAAGGGTGACCCATGCCATTTTGAGTCAGACGACTGGGGCAGCAATTCGACCCATCTAACTGCGCGGTCTCTCGGCCCGCTACACCCTGCCTGTTAATTTCTCGGTTTGGTTTTTCTCGTGACTCAGGTGAACCTTTATCGGCATCTCAAAAAAGGTCTTAGCTTTCACTACATTGATAGCCAGATGAGCTATTTTATTGAAATGGAAAGGAGATTTATCCCCTACTTATCCACAGCAGCAAGATAATAATAATGTCCTATTTAAGTTTAGAGAAAATGAGATATAATATTACAGATTGAAAATTTCAATTTATGAAATTGTGGGACCCATTTCTTAGAATCTTTTTATAATTGGAAGAGTCAATAATACCTTCCAGGAATTCTTTGTTTGTTCTTCGAGGGTCGCCAGTGATTTCACATCATTATTGATTTTTTTCCTCTTCAAAGAAGGTCACCTTGATTAAAGGAAGGGGACAGATTAGATTAGTTTAGCCCAGAGATTTTAGGTATTTTTTTTCTCTTTTATTAATCTTTATTATTTTAATATAACAGTCAAATAAATGGGTCTGACCTGGTTGCCTACATTATGTTTATTACTAGATTGAGTAACTGTTGTTTTATCTTGTATTCGTGTGTGTGAGTTCTTAGACAACACATGGATGAAGGAAAAAATTCTTTACTTTAACTTGGTGTTATTACCAGCACCGAGGCAGGCCATGAGGTTGCAAACCTCCATTACAGATACAGCATAACGTGTGTCAGCCACCTGCTGGCAGACAAGTCTAATCAAACAGTAAGGCATTGCTAGTTGCTTTGCAACCACGATCACTATCATTACATCTTCCTTTCTTAAAACAAAAATAGTTTACTTTTAACTAACATGTTTTCTTTGGATAACTCTGCAATTTTAATTTTAACATCAGGAACTTACTTTTTGCCACCATCAGTAAGTAGAATTTCAAATTTAGAGAACCTGGGTAGTTGTAACGTACACCCAAAATTATCCAAAAATAGGGCTTTAATTTGATAATAAGAAAAATGAGACTTTGAAGATATTTCATATTTCTCTTTCATTCTTTGGAATTAAATTAAAAAATCCTGCTTCATAACAATCTTCCACTAATTTAATGCCTTTCTGTTCCCACAACTTCAAAAGTTGATTAAGTGTAAAAGGTAAAAGCTTATTTTTAAGCAAAGGAGTTATACCTGAAATTTTACCTTGAGTACCTATAATTTCATTTTTTTATTCCATAATTTCATTAAATGATTCAACAAAGGATAATTATAATTATAATTACTTAATAACTGAGAATTCCATCTATAAATAAACTGACCCATCTTCTTCTCACAAATCTAATTCAATATCAGCCCATATCAAAAGTTTATCCTGTTAATAAATTTCAACTGTGCTGATTCATAATAATCTGAAATTTAGGAAGCTGCAAACCTTCTAATGAAGTTAATTTCTGTAATGACACCCTCACCATTTTATTTTCCCACAAAAACCTCCTCACTAGAGCATCCAGATCTTTAAAAACATTTTGAGGAATCTTGCAAGGAATAGATTGAAAAAGATATTAAATTGGAGGAAACATATTCATTTTAATACAATTAACATGTCCTATAAATGGTATAGGCTAATCTTGCTACCGATTCAAAACATTTTTAAATTTAGACAGTGAAGATAGATAGTTCAGTTCATATAAATGATTATAATTCTTTTCTTTCTTCTTTGTTTCTTTGGCTTGGCTTCGCAGACGAAGATTTATGGAGGGGTAATGTCCACGTCAGCTGCAGGCTCGTTTGTGGCTGACAAGTCCGATGCGGGACAGGCAGACACGGTTGCAGCGGTTGCGGGGGAAAATTGGATAGTTGGGGTTGGGTGTTGGGTTATTCCTCCTTTGTCTTTTGTCAGTGAGGTGGGCTCTGCGGTCTTCTTCAAAGGAGGTTGCTGCCCGTCGAACTGTGAGGCGCCAAGATGCACGGTTTGAGGCGATATCAGCCCACTGGCGGTGGTCAGTGTGGCAGGCACCAAGAGATTTCTTTAGGCAGTCCTTGTACCTCTTCTTTGGTGCACCTCTGTCATGGTTGTCAGTGGAGAGCTCACCAAATAACACGATCTTGGGAAGGCGATGGTCCTCCATTCTGGAGACGTGACCTACCCAGCACAGTTGGATCTTCAGCAGCGTGGATTCGATGCTGTCGGCCTCTGCCAGCTCGAGTACTTCGATGTTAGGGATGAAGTCACTCCAATGAATGTTGAGGATGGAGCGGAGACAACGCTGGTGGAAGCGTTCTAGGAGCCGTAGGTGATGCCGGTAGAGGACCCATGATTCAGAGCTGAACAGGAGTGTGGGTATGACAACGGCTCTGTATACGCTAATCTTTGTGAGTTTTTCAGTTGGTTGTTTTTCCAGACTCTTTTGTGTAGTCTTCCGAAGGCGCTATTTGCCTTGGCGAGACTGTTTTCTATCTCGTTGTCGATCCTTGCATCCGATGAAATGGTGCAGCCGAGGTAGGTAAACTGGTTGACCGTTTTGAGTTTTGTGTGCCCGATGGAGATGTGGGGGTAGCTGGTAGTTATGGTGCGGAGCTAGCTGATGGAGGACCTCAGTTTTCTTCAGGCTGACTTCCAGGCCAAACACTTTGGCAGTTTCCGCAAAACAGGACGTCAAGCGCTGAAGAGCTGGCTCTGAATGGGCAACTAAAGCGGCATCATCTGCAAAGAGTAGTTCATGGACAAGTTGCTCTTGTGTCTTGGTGTGAGCTTGCAGGCGCCTCAGATTGAAGAGACTGCCATCCATGCGGTACCGGACGTAAACAGCATCTTCATTGTTGAGGTCTTTCATGGCTTGGTTCAGCATCATGCTGAAGAAGATTGAAAAGAGGGTTGGTGCGGGGGGGTGTGGCAAGATGGCGTAAGGATCAGACGTGCCTTCCAGTCCTCTCCTGACTCTATCTTATTGTTTTGTCTAGAAATGCCCGTTAAAATTCTTTAAAAGTTTAGATCATTTCAGTGCTGTTAATTTAACTTATGATGGTACAATTGGTGAAAAAGAGCAAAAAAAAAACGACAACAGATCATCAAAAAACATTTTCCAAAAGTTCAAGTTTTGGAGCCTACCTGCAGGAAAGACACCAGGACTCAGCGTGAAATGGATCCCAGGAGAGAGGTACAGTGTTCGGTAGAGCCCCCTAAAGAGGGCGCCAAACAGCCTTTAGAACAAAGAGTTACTCAAAGGCATTTGTCAGCTGTAGAGGTGGCGCTGCAAACTGCATCTCTTGAGATAGAAGAACCAATACAACTTGATGTACTGGGAGAACTTAATACATTATGGACTGGGGAAAACCCCAGCCAGTGTCCTCCAGTCTCTGCTGGAGAGGCTGTGGCTGGGGTTTCCACACGCAGTCATACTACAAGGAAGGCAACCAGAATGAAGGAAGGAACAGAAGATCCTTTGGTTATGCAGAAGAAGCAGGAATCTGTTGAGCCAAAATCTCTTCCTATTGAAAAGATTTTTGTGAATCTTGAATCTAAATGATCTTATACAATGCAGGGATTATCCAAGATTATGACTGAACTTGGTACTAGGTTTAATACTCTGGTGAAAATACATTCTCAACAGATGGCTGAGTTTGGAGCTTTTAAGCTTGAAGTGAGAGGTAAATTTAATTCGTGTGAAGAAGATATAGATGAAATATGGGATCAAGTTTTTGATGTGACCAAAATGGTCGAAGACTTACAAACTCAAAATAAAAATTTGGTGAAAAAGATTGATTATTTGGAAAACCAATTCAGACGGAACAATATAAAGATTATTGGTTTGCCGGAAGGTATGGAGGGACCAGACCCAAGAAAAAATTTTTTTACTGAATGGATTCCGCAGGTGCTGGGTCAAGAACATTTTCCGGAAGGTATAATACTGGAACGTGCTCACAGAGCCTTGCGTAGAAGACCTATTTCAGGTCAAAGTCCAAGACCTGTTTTGGTTCGTTGCTTGAATTATTATGACAGAGAAATAATTTTACGAGTGGCTATTAGAAATGCACAACAGAGAAAATCACCCTTGATGATTCAAAATAATCGAGTTTTCTTCTATGCGGATTTGAGTCAAGAAGTTATGTTCCAACGACGGGAATTCAATCCTGCTGAAGAGTTGTTGTGGAAGAAAGGTTACAAGGCAACCTTTAGATATCCAGCTGTTTTGAAGGTTTTTCAAGATGGTTACCAACCAAAGTTCTTTGATTCTCCAAAGGCAGCTATAGCATTTGCTCAAGAGCTGCCAATTACTCAGTTTCAACAGAGACATAGTCCGCCGCGATCTCTAAGGAGACAAGAGATGGAAGAAAGGAACCGCGCTCCAAGAAGGAATGGTTGCAATGGTGACTCGGCAGTTGGAGCTGATTAAAAGAAGAGTTGTCCTTTTTTTTTCTAATTTTTTTTTAAAAAAGGGATATTAAGTAATGATGATGTTAGTTTAAGATGAAGTGAGAGTTGGGGGAGAGAACTGGATAGGCACTATTTCCTGAAAGTCATCTGCTATGTGTGAGTTATCTCACACCCATTTTTTTGGGGGGAGTTACCGCATTGCGCAGTTTAGACGGGAGGGGGTATTTTTAACCTCCAACCCGTTTTTTTTCCTTTTTTTTTGTATTATTAGATTAAAGAGTGAAGGGGTTTTTTTTTGTTTAAATATTTAAAAAAAAACATAAGCAAGTATTTGATTGTTTAAAAAACTAAAAATTGATGTGGTTTTTTTTGTAAAGTTTATTCAGTAGATAAGGAATATCTGAAATTTAAATGTGAATGGGATGGATAAGTTTTTTTTTTATATATTTTTTCTTTAACTTTAAGGTGAAAGGAGTGGTAATTCTGGTGTATATTATTTTGCTATTTTAGTTATAGAACGAAGGGAATAATGGTGAAAGTTATAAATTGAATTGTACAATTCTTAATGAGGCTTGAATTTTGTTTGTGGTTTATGCTCCATTTGTTGAAGATATAGATTTCGTTGTAGTTTTGTTTTTATTATTTGGATATCTGAATTTTAACGTAATGATTGGGGATATTTAAATGTGGTATTGGAGCTTTTATTGGATAACTATTCAAGAGTAAAAGGGAAAAATGGTGGAAGAGTACTAAAATTGAATTGTACAATGTTTAATGAGGTTTGAATTTTGTTTTAAGATGGTGGTTTATGTGACTAATATGATGATAGATGTGAAGTTAGTTGATATTTGGTGAAGGTTTATCTCTATAGAGAAAGGTTTTTTTTCGTTTTTTTTCATGCTACCATTTTTTTTTAAGAATTGATTATTGTTTAAGAAATTTTGATAGATAATGTTACTAACTTTACTAATTTTTTATATTGTTTGAGTTAAATATGTTTCATCTTAACTCCGTTTGTTAAATATATGCATTTAAGTTTGATTTAAATATGTTTTTTAAGTCTGATATCTTAGTATTAATTACTTTTCTTTTTGTTAGTATTTTAATCGGTTATGTTTTTGTTTTTTTTGTAAGTGGGTTTTTTTTCTCACATATATTATTAACTTTATTAATTCTTCACTCTTTATTTTGGGGGGAAAGGGGGGTTGGACTAATTTGAGTTGGGTTATTAATGTGTAATAATTATTGGGGAGGGTATAGTTTATTTAGATTACTGCTACTGTATTGTAATTTTATTATTTTATTCTTAATGTTTTTTTAATGTAATCCTATATGTTATTCATGTTATAAAATCTTAAATAAAGTTTTTAAAAAAAAAGAAAAGAGGGTTGGTGCGAGAACATAATTACTATCTATCTTAATACCTAAAAACTTAATCCGATCTGACCACTTAAATTTGACAATAGGCCTGCACAGAGAATAATCCATTTCAGCGAAAGGCATAATCTCACTCTTTTCCCAGTTGATTTTATAACCTGATACTTCACCGTATACTGCTCCAATCAATCATGAAAACTACTCAAAAATTTCAAAGGTTGCACTAAATTTATCAAAACTTCATCTGAAAACAAGGATATCAATTTTTAATAAAACCTGCTTAATCTACATGAATTAAATCTGGTAAAAAATTTAGTTAATCTATTAGCCAGAACCTTGGCAACAATTTTATAATCTACATTCAATAAAGAAATAGGTCTATAAGACCCAGCTTTTAATGGCTCCCTATCCTTCTTAAGAATAACTGTAATAATTGCTTTAGGAAAAGATTCCAGAAAAGAACAAATCTCTGTCGCATGTTTCAATACACCCATCAATAAAGGAATTAATAGGTCTTGAAATTCTTTATAAAATTCAGAAGTAAAACCATCATCTCCTGGAGAATTCCCACTAGCCATAGATCGAAGTGCATCTATTAGTTCTTTAACAGTAAAGGAAGCATCTAAATCCTTGATATCTTTATCCTTCAAAAAAGAAAAAGCTAAATCAGATTTTAAAAAATGATCAGTTTTAGCTTCATCTTCCTATACTTCAGAAGTATACCAATTTCTCATAAAATTTATGAAAATCATTATTAATTTCCTGAGGTTTATATGTAATCATTGAATCAGATCTAATAGCATTTATTGTTCTTGAAGTTTGTTCTGTTTTCAACTGCCAAGCTAAAACTTTATGGGCTCTCTCGCCCAACTCATATCGCCATTTAGTTCTCTGTAATAATTTCTCAAATTTATAAGTTTGTAATGAATTATACCGTAAATTCATATTAACTAAGTGTCTTTCTTAACTTCCATAGAATATCATTGCAAATCCTTTTCCAAAATTTCTATCTCCTTCTCCAATTTACTAACCTCAGCCATATGTTGTTTCTTAATTTTAGTAGTATAATTTGTCCCCGTAAGTTGGCTTTTAAGGCATCCCATAAAAACAAATTTTCTATCTACTGAACCTATATTTACTTTCAAAAAAAGCTGTATTTGATTCCTTATAAATTCAGGATTTTTCAACAATAAAGAATTAAATCTCCAACGATAAACATTCTCAATTCTCTCCGAATCTGTACACGTAATTAACAACAAAGAACGATCAGACAAAATACAGTTCCCTTCTGAGTCCATAAATTTGTTTTGTCTTTTAGCCTTACTTGGTCACCGGTGTAGATTTCAGGTAGGTTTTTTTTCCCTCTGTCAAAGTAATAGTTTTGCTTTTCTTTCAGTTTTTCTTTGAACTTACTCACTTTCTCCCCCTCTGTTTTTAGGAGATTCTCCTGAATAGGTAGGTTTGATCTTAGCCTACGTCCCATAAGGAGTTGTGCTGGTGTCAGGCAACACTTGAGCAGCATTGTGCAGTATACTCTCGTAGAAGTCTGTTCCACTGTCTTTTGCCTTGTACATCAGTCTTTTCACTGTCTGTACTGATTTTTCCACTAGACCATTGGACTGTGGAAAATGGGAACTTGACATGAAGTGTACAAAGTCCCACTCTTTGGCAAACTGTCGGAACTCTAAATTGCAAATCTGGGATCCATGGTGCTGGGTGTGGCTTTAGTGTTTCTGCAAGAATGCTTGCTTTATATTTCTGGCATATTTACAGTCTGACACTTCATTTGTTACATCATTGATGATTCCTGGCCAGTACATCACCTCTTGTGCTCTTTTCTTACACTTTTCGATTCTGAATCTCCTCGACATGACACTAATCATGGACGGATCCAACACCAAAGGAACGTCTTTACTCTTGCTGTCACTTTTTTTTAAAAACTTGGATAAGTGAGTATTTTTTTTTTGGTCTATTTTTAATCCAACTCAACGTTACTCGAGGTCTCTGAATCAGTTAATTTCATTGAGAGAGATCTGGCGTCGTCAGCAAAAGATCCCTATTAAAACAGGATCCAAACATCCAAACGATAAAAGGGAAATGAAACAGAATTTGGACAGATTGGTGTAGATGGACAGTGATTATTGGCTCCTTTGGCTCTGTAAACCCATTTTTATTTCTCTCTGATTCTATTGTTGAGCCAAGAGAACCCCAAAACCCAGCAGCAATAGAAATTCACCAAGACAAATGGTTACTTAAATAAAAGTTGCTTTTAATTATCTTTAAACATGAAAAAAGAATCAAACTTTAACTTATCTCTATACTTAACTAACCCCCTTCTAATTCTAAGCGCAAATGTTTGTAATGTGTGTGTAAATTTAAGAAAAGTTCTTTGGTTCACAGTTCAATCTCACTTCTATTCTTCCAAGTTCACTGGTTGCAGGCAATTCTTATACCGTGCACAGAATTTAACGTGTATAAAGTTCACCAGGCTTCGGTGCTTAAAAGGTAAATGTTTACCGCTCAGGTAGTTCTTGAAGGGTTTGCAGAGAGAGATTTGTTGTTCCAGGATTTCCACAACTGAGGTACCAATATTAGTCACCTCAATGTCTCACTGATGAAACTTGCCCCATCAGGGTTCTCCAGATGATAGCCTCTTTCTTTCAGGCTATCAAAGAGTTCCTTTCTGTTCCACTTATTCCAAGAGAAACATCAGACAGATAGCACTTCCAGCCATCCACTGCTCTGGAGCTTTCCGTTTCAACAAGCTTTCTGGCTTGCACTGTTCAGCTGCTTTCAACGTCAGACACACACTGGCTGAGAGAGCTTGGTCTCACCTCCCTCTCTCTCTCTCTCTCTCTCTCTCTCTCTCCTTATCTGCCAACTGCTTGAAAGCCCATGTGACTCTCTCACTTGCAAAAAACCCCACCTTCTTCAGCAAACAACAGGAGTTCTCCCTCTTGGTCAAGCTGTTGTCTTAGGTAAACAAAACCCAGGAGTGACCTTTCTGTGAGCTCTCTGTAGGTACTTGCAAACACCCAGTTTGTCTCCTCCAAGACAATGATCTATTCATTTCAATTAGCACCTACTTGCGAAATGTACATATCATTCTCCAAAGTTTCTGCAGTGTTATTGAATATGAATTCTTAGTATTTCAAATAAGATCTCTTTTAAAATGTATGTATGTAACCTAATTTAATCTTACCAAATTCTTCCCAATATTTATCCATTACAGTATCTACTAGCAGGAAATAAAACACTCCGTTGTTGACTACATGATTGAAACAAAATATTCCATGGTAATTCTGCATAAATATATTTTTTCACGAGGATAACTAATTTTTTTTGTATTTTTGACTCTCATCAATCCAATCCAATTAAGTACACTATTGTGGTGGTTTTTGGCTGCTTTTGTAGTTCATTTCCTTACAAGGTTTCTGTTCCACTGCAGCGAGTAGGAATTTTGGGGCACGTGTACATTGTACAATGTGTATGACAATAAACATGATCACAAGAGGCTACTTTAGGTGATGGTGAAGGAAGTGAACAATTCTTGTGTATGTAGAGCACATGGATCAGTGACTGAGTATGTCCCATCCTACCTTTGAAAGCACGAGGATGCAGATCGTGCTACTTTTTCCTCCAACCCACCCCTCCGTCAAAAAAGAGAATGCCCCCCTTTCCTCTTTGTGAGCTGATTCAGCTTGGCCACAGAGGATGCACAGCCTAGCCACAGAGGGGCGGGGTCTCTTGAACATCAACATTTAATATCCTCAAACAGGATAATATTCACGCTGCATGTTGTGAAACTGCTGTGTGCCAATGTTCCTTATTCTGTTATTTTGCAAAGATATGTACCAATTTGTGAGGAAGTTTGTGACCCAGATCAATTTTTTTGTAAAATAGACTGGAAAGGAACTCATCAGTGCAAATAAGAGCTGCCTTTAGAGACTGAAAGACAATGAAGTTAATTGCTCTACTGTTGCTCACTGTCATTTCAAGTAAGATTTTTTATTCTAACAACATTAAATATCTGACTTAATAACAATCTATCTTTTGTACAGTTATGCATTTTGGTCGAGGAAATAAATGGTCGGATTATTATTTGGATGGGGAGAAAATTCAAACCTCAGAAGTACAAAGGGTCTTGGGGTCCTCATGCAGGATACCCTGAAAATTGACAGGCAGGTTGGATCAACGGTAAAGAATGTGAATGCTATGTTGGCGTTTGTTTCAAACAGGATTGTGTACAAGAATAAGCAGGTGTTGATGAGACTCTATGGGGCACTGGTACAGAGGAGGTTTACCAGAATGATTCCAGGAATGAGAATGATAACATATGAGGAACACTTAGCGGCTCTTGGACTCTATTCATTCAAATATTGAAGAATGAGAGGGGATCTCATAGAAACCTTTCGAATAATGAATGGATTGGACAGAGAGGATGTAAATAAGATGTTTCCCCTGTTGGGTGATTCCAGGACAAGAGGGCACGGTCCTAGAATTTAAAAAGTAACAATTTACAACAGAGATGAGGAGAAATTTCTTTAGCCAGAGGGTCGTGGATTTGTGGGATTCATTGCCACAAGCAGCTGTGGAGCCCGGATCACTGGGAAAATTTAAAGGGGAAATTGATAGGTATCCAATTAGTCAGGGTGTCATGGGATTATAGGGACAAGGCCAGAACGGATCTAGATGCGAAAACAGTTTCGCTCAGGGAGGTTTCACAGAACAGATTCGATGGGCCAAATGGCCTGCTTCTGCACCTTTTTCTTGTGATCTCATGAACACTGCTTGACTTGCCAACTCCAGCTCAGATTATGATTTACTGATCATCTGTTTTTAAGTTAATGTTTACTATTTCAGTTTTTTTTTCCCCCATGAAGTGTCTGTTCAAGCAAAGGTTTTGGTGCTTATGTACATTTTGCCAATAAATTCATTTTTTTTTTTTTTTTTTTTCTTTTTCTTTGGCTTGGCTTCGCGGACGAAGATTTATGGAGGGGGTAAAAAAGTCCACGTCAGCTGCAGGCTCGTTTGTGGCTGACCAGTCCGATGCGGGACAGGCAGACACGATTGCAGCGGTTGCAAGGGAAAATTGGTTGGTTGGGGTTGGGTGTTGGGTTTTTCCTCCTTTGCCTTTTGTCAGTGAGGTGGGCTCTGCGGTCTTCTTCAAAGGAGGTTGCTGCCCGCCAAACTGTGAGGCGCCAAGATGCACGGTTTGAGGCGTTATCAGCCCACTGGCGGTGGTCAATGTGGCAGGCACCAAGAGATTTCTTTAGGCAGTCCTTGTACCTTTTCTTTGGTGCACCTCTGTCACGGTGGCCAGTGGAGAGCTCGCCATATAATACGATCTTGGGAAGGCGATGGTCCTCCATTCTGGAGACGTGACCCATCCAGCGCAGCTGGATCTTCAGCAGCGTGGACTCGATGCTGTCGACCTCTGCCATCTCGAGTACCTCGACGTTAGGGGTGTGAGCGCTCCAATGGATGTTGAGGATGGAGCGGAGACAACGCTGGTGGAAGCGTTCTAGGAGCCGTAGGTGGTGCCGGTAGAGGACCCATGATTCGGAGCCGAACAGGAGTGTGGGTATGACAACGGCTCTGTATACGCTTATCTTTGTGAGGTTTTTCAGTTGGTTGTTTTTCCAGACTCTTTTGTGTAGTCTTCCAAAGGCGCTATTTGCCTTGGCGAGTCTGTTGTCTATCTCATTGTCGATCCTTGCATCTGATGAAATGGTGCAGCCGAGATAGGTAAACTGGTTGACCGTTTTGAGTTTTGTGTGCCCGATGGAGATGTGGGGGGGCTGGTAGTCATGGTGGGGAGCTGGCTGATGGAGGACCTCAGTTTTCTTCAGGCTGACTTCCAGGCCAAACATTTTGGCAGTTTCCGCAAAGCAGGACGTCACAGCACAAAACTATATGAGCAGAGAAAAGACCCACCACCAGACACATTTTTCCATCTTCTCCCCTCTCAGCCTTTCATAGGGATCTCTCCCTCCGTGACTCCCTTATGTACTCTTCCCTCCCCACCCATCGTCACCCCCCCAGCACCTTCCACTGTGGTCAAAAGAGGTGTAATACCTGCACCCACACGTCCTCCTTCACCACGGTCCGAAGTCCAAAACAGACCTTTCAGGTGAAGCAACACTTCATCTGTACCTCCAAATAACTCATTTACTGCATCCGGTGCATCCTCTGTGGCCTTCTCTACATTGCAGAGACTGGTCCCAGATTAGGAGATTGCTTGGCCCAACATCTCCTCTCCATCCGCAACAAAAGCGACCTCCCCGTGGACAAGCAGCACCATTTTCCTGGGGTGAGAGTAGCAAACATCAGGGGAGGAAAGGTTAGGGGAGACTATCATACACACAGAGAAGTGGGTTCCTGGAATGTGTTGCCAGGAGTGCTGGTGGAGTCTGGCACAACAGAGACATTTAAAAGACCCTTAGGCGCATGGATGAAAGAAAAATAAAGGGTTATGGGGTAGAGAAGGTTTTCAGCAGGTTTAAATAGGTCGTACAACATTATGTGCCGAAGGGCCTGTTCTGTGCTGGAATATTCTATACCTTGATCATTAATTTCACCCAACAGATACAGTGGCCTTTCACTCGATGGTGATCAGAGCTGAAGTAGGAGAAACAATGACGGTAGAATGTCCTCACACAGAGAAATATGGACGTGCAGGCTGGTGTAAAACATATCTCCCAGAAATGTGCAAAGTGGTGGTGAGCACCAATGGAGAAGACCACAATGGAAGAACATCAATCAGAAGGAAAAAAGGGTCTGTTTTTGTAACCATATTTGAAGTTGAGACAATCGACTCGGGGATATATTGGTGTGGACTCAGACAGGCAGATTTTATCCACATTTCAGATACCATCATGCTGGAAGTTTTCACAGGTAGGAAGTTTTCTGAAGACTATAGGACATAATATGCTTGAGGCAGTGACACAAGGCCTGGTGTCAAATTAGGAGCTCATTACACGAGCTTCGCCTCTGCAGATAATATTGCATCACCTACTGTACTCAAGAACAGGTTGACTTGCCTAGACGGCAGGTTTATCAGCATCTGGGTGTCAGTCGGATCGAGATCCTATGTCAGGACTCTGAGGCTGCGTTATCCTATGGGGCCCGCGTTATCCTGCAGTTGGCTTCTCCATCGTCAGACATTTTGCCACTTCAGTTTCTTGTTGTTTCTAACCTCGTGACTTTTCTCATCCACAAGCAGATTCATGGCAGCCAAACAAAACCACAGTCAATGGTGAAATGGGAAAAGCCATCAATATACATTGCCAGTACAAGAAGCAACATGCAAGCTACAAGAAATTCCTGTGTAAAGTAGCTTCCGTGAACAGATGTCGCATCATAGCTAGCTCCAGTCCGAGTAAAAACAGAAAGTATGATTATAACCTGGTGGTCACCTTGCATAGAATTGATGAAGGAGATGAAGGAGAGTATTGGTGTGGAGCCACAGACACTGTTCACTTTGAGATTGGACAGGTTAAAATCCTAGAGGTCGAAGGTATGAATTAACATAAAATAATTTAAAAATTGTCTTCAAGAAGTTTATATTCCATATTTCAGGCCGAAGCCCAAAGCATCAGGAATAGGTCTTTTTCTCCTTTGGACTCTGCAAGACTTGTTGAGTTCCTGCAGCATTTCTGTGTGTTTTTAACTAAAATCTCAGAATCTGCTGACTTTCGTGTTTCATCCTGCTCAGGGAATTCCTTGTGGAATATTCCAGTCAAGGGCACAGTTACATAGCTCCATGCTAGCAGTGATACAGGTTGACAAGGGGAGGGGGAGGGGTGAAGGTGATGTTTGACGCACATCGGTCAGGGCACTGAGTGCAGGATCAGGGGCGACGCGTTACCGTTAGACAAGATGTTTGTGAGATTACACTTGGAGAACTGTGCACAGTTTCGGTCTCTCAGCTCCAGGGCTGGAAGGAATGGAGTAAAGATTCACAAGAATGTTCCCAGGACTGGTGGCTTGAATTACAAGACCGGATAGGGTTGGACTTTGCTTACTTGAGGTCAGGAGGCTGAGGGTGACCTATTAAAGATTTATAAAATGATGAGGGACACAAGTTGGGTTCATTGCAAGTCTTTTCCCCTTGTTAGAGGGCATAGGTTTAAGGTGAAAGATTTAAAAAGGTACGGGAAATTCACTTTCCTCATTCCGAGATTGATAAATGGAACAACCTGCTGGAGGAAGTGGAAGAGGCAGGTACAATTGTCATATTTAACAGATGTTTAGGCAGATACATTGATAGGAAAGGTTCAGAGCAGCCAAATCTCTCAACAGGGGCCCCCCGCATACCCCCTCCCCCCCCCCCCCACCCCCAGCTCAGTGATCACAGCACATTCGAGTAGGAGCCTTTGTAATGAATTGCGATTCACTAGAAGTGTGCTGTACTGATGACTGGTCCTGCCTCCCAGCCCCTCCTCCGGGGGCCTATATATAACCCTGGTTTCCCGCCTAAAACCAGAACCTCTCTGAAGCCTGTTCGTGAACCCTACCTGGGTTATAAACTAATAAAAGTGTTAGTTCTCCCTCTAGTTGAGTGTGAGCTTTTATCGATGCTACAGCCTTGTTTTCTTTTCACCTCATGATACAAATACCCCACCTGCCCCTTCCCCTTGTGTTTCCTTGTACTTGGTAGGAGAGAAGTACGGAAGAAACCAAAACTTGACTGACTCACAGCGAAGGGGACCATAAACTTAGGGCAGAGTCCCAAGGGTACCATAGCCGCACAAAGGTTGAGAATGGCTGATTTAGAGAGATATGGGGTTGACTGCAGGCAAGCGGGATGAGGCCAGAATACTAGGTTAAGTTAGCATAGGTTCAATGGGTCAAAGGGTCAGTCAAAGGATTTGGGGAGAAGGCAGGAACTGGGTACTGATGGTGGATGATCAGCCACGATCACAGTGAATGGCGGGGCTGGCTCAAAGGGCCAAATGGCCTACTTCTGCACCTATTGTCCATTCTGTGCTGTCTATTTCGAATCGGCTCAAACATCTCGTTTGGCTGGAACTCCCCATATCGCTTGGTTAAATACATAATGTATTGTTCGGAGGGAGTTGGCCGCAACCCAGTGAGGTAGCCAGAAGAACTTCTCTCATGGTCCAATGACTTGGAATTCATCCTGATCCTCACTCATGTGCAGAGTTTTGTTTCTTGTGGTTCCCCCCCCCCACCCCACACCCCAAATCACATGCCAAAGATGTAGGATTGCAAGAGGTCAATTTGCCATGGTAAACTGCCCCCTGTGTGCAGGCAGCAAGCAAGAGGTAGAATCCTGGGAAGGGGGCTGGAGTGATGGAGAAGATGAAATGGGATTAGGGTCAATGCATTTTTACACTGAAAATGCCCACAGGCAAGTCCCGTCTCTGACGGATGACATCCCGAATCTTGATTTAAAGACTTCAGTAAATTTAAGAACAGAAGATGGAGATGTGAAGGACTCTTTTCAAATTTTTTTAATTAAAGTTTAGACATAAAGCACGGTAACTGGCCATTTCGGCCCACGAGTCTGCATTGCCCAATTTACACCCAATTAACCTACTCCTCCAGCACATTTCGAACAATACAAGAAAACCAGAGCCCCCAGGGAAAACCCACACAGACCCAGGGAGAATGTACAAGCTGCTTACAGACAGCGCGGGATTCGAACTGGCGCTGTAAAGGTGTTGCACTAATCACTACACCAACCGTAGCGCTCTTGTCAGCCAGAGAGCGGTGAATCTCAGGTATTTGCTCCCATGGGCAGCTGAGGAGGTATTTAACCCGGAGAATCATAGGTATCTGAATAGTCAGGGTATGGGAGAAGCCAGGGAAGTGGGGCTGAGTGGGTGAATGGAATGGCAGAGCAGACTCGATGGGCCGAATAGCCCTCTTCTAGTAAAGGTTCCATTATTGTTACATTTAGAATGTTACATGCATTAAATTCTTTAACTTTTGTCTACCATAAGGCAGACAGAGTTGCCATTTTATCCAGTGCCCTTCACAGAAACCTACAGCACCTGGCCGTCTCCCCTCCAAGTACTGACCAGTCCTGAGCCTGCTTCACTTCTGAGATCAGACAATCCCAGGTGTATTCAGGCTATTGGGTGCTGGTCTTATAAAAAACAGAAAGAATCAGCTGAAAACCAATTTCTGGAGGAACTCAAGGGGTCAGGCTGCATCTGGGGAGGATGGCTAGTATCTCAGGTCGAGACCCCACCTCAGGATAGGGAAGAGAGATGGGGTGGAGTCAGTCAGTGACCAAGGAGGTGTGAAGAGTGACTGACTGATGGAGCCAGGTTTTGACAGGATGGTGATGGGGGTTCAATTGGGAGACAGAGGCAGCAGATTGGTAGGTGGAAGCAGATAAAGTTGAGGGGAGCGGGACAGAATATGAAAAGGTGAATGGTAGGAAAAAGAGCAAAGGTGGAGACACAGGCTGAAGGGAGGAGATTGGCAGAACCAAATTAGGAAGGACAGTGGTCAGGTGCCACACAAATCCTTATACTTCCTGTATCAAAAAAAAATATGCTGACCATTGATGTTTTGCCTTTCTGCTGCACCCCACAACCAATCGGTTTACAAAACTTTCAGGGCTTTTGTGTCATAATGTATCATCTATTTATTTATTTGTTTGTTGGTTTGTTTGTTTGTTTATTTCAACAATCCGTCCCAGGAACTTCGAGTCAAAACATAACCAACATCAATAAAAGGTGAGAATATGACTGTGATCTTCAAACTCAATTATTGACGAACTGAAGTCATGATTAGATGGTTCCGCTGTTCTAATGGGACAATATATTGTATGTGCCATTGTACAAGACGATCTGAAAATTTTACTTTTAAAAAAAAAAATCAGGGTCATCCCACACAGAGTCTAAAATTCTTACCTTGATGACAGTCTTCCCGCCAGCTCCAAGGCAATCTCGTTCCCCCATTTAGTCACTTGGAAAGTCTCAGCACTCCTCCGTGGGGTCCGTCCGCCCACTCCACCCGCTCTCAACACTGTACAGCCTTTAAACGGCCTGTTAATGACAGTGATTGGTTTTAAAATATCCAAATAAAATTTAAATGATCAATTGTTATTAAAATGTTGTAATTGGCTTATAACAGCATTCACTGGGCAGCGATAATAGCCATATTTTGTGGATGGGGGGGGGGGGGGGGGGAGTCGTCTTCTTCAAAGTTTCTCATTCAAAATATGCATTTTAGGTGAAAATTCCAGGGTCTTCCAATACAGAGTTGCCCTATACAACGGCATATAGGGTATGTGTCCTTAATGTCACACTCCTCTATTTAATCCTCCCTTCAAACTTAACTTGAGGAAGGGCTCAAGCCCAAAATGTCAGTCATATATCTTTATCTCGTACGGATGCTGAGAAACTAGCCGTTCCTCCAGCTTTTCTGTGTTTTTACACTTATTTAATCTTCCCATTTATTTAATCCAGTGATTTTTGAACTTTTTCTTTCCACTCATATTCCACTTTAAGTAATCTCTATGCCATCAGTGCTCAGTGATTAGTAAGGGATTGCTTAAGGTGGGATGTGAGTGGGAAGAACAAGTTTGAAAACCACTGTTTGTATCGTCCCTAATTGACTCGTTATGTGCACGGTTTCAGAACTCCAAAGGAAATGGACCAATGACAATTTTTCTCAAGAAAAATATTTCAGTAACAATTGGGTCTAGAGCAGTGATTCTCAACCTTCCCTTCCCACCCACATCCCACCTTAAGCAATCCCTTACTAATCAGAGCCCCGATGGCCTAGGGATTACTTAAAGTGGTATGTGAGTGGAAAGAAAAAGGTTGAGAACCACTGCTTTAATCGATGTAGAAGTCAGAGAGCAAGACTCTGTCAATTGGGGACATTCCATGAGCTCCTCATTCGATTTCTTTCTGATTCCCTTCCATCGTCAGAAGGGATGATTGTCAGCAAGGTCAGAATTCAATGCCCTACTTGGAGCTGTCCATGATGCTGAGCAATCCCAGGGGTGAAGGTCCTTCCAACCATGTTACTGGGAGAGGAACCCAAAAGGATAAATTCATTGCTCCTCAGCTCTGACCATCCCAATAGAGTGGATCTCCCAGTGGCCACCCATTCCAACTCCCCATCCCATTTCCCTTGCTGACATGTCTGTCTATAGTCTCCTGCATTGCTAGACTGAGACCACCCACAAATTGGAGGAACGGCACCTCATCTTCTGACTGGGTGTCCTCCCACTGGATGGCATTAATATCAACTTCTCGGGCTTTGGTTAAAAACCTCCCCATAACCTCTCCCCCCTCCACTTCTTCCCCCAGCTCTGTCTCTCCCTTTCGCACAGACATGATGAATTCTCACCTCTCCCTTTACCATATCCAACTAACACCTTCTGTTGGTCCAGAATCCTCCTCCAGCCAGCGCTGTATGATTTCTGAGATTTCTTGCTTCTGGCTTATTCCTTGAAGAAAGGCCCAGACCCAAAATGTTGGCAACATATCTTTGTCTCCTATACACATTGAAAAGACCCACCATCTCCAGACTTTTGTATTACACTCTGTCACATGTGCCCAGGTGTGGTGAGAAAGTTTCTTTCGCAACCAATCCAGCGAGACATCCCATACCTAGTGCAGCAAGCAAGTCACAGTACTGATGTGCAGTTAGAGGCATCAGTGAGGAAAAAAGTAATGTTATTTTATAAGTGTAAGGTCCCTTCAGGAAAATAGTGAGAAAGAAACAGTCCTCGAATCAGGCAGTGCGTAATCTCACACTCCCGAATCTTCTCCCCACCACCCAGGGATGGGGTGAGGGTGACAAGAGCATGGCCAGGGCGGGGTTCATCTTTTAATGTGTTGCCTGCTTTCCCAAGGCAGTGGGAGGTATCGAAGGAGGGGAAAGAGGATGGTGTGATGGCTTGAGATCCATTTATCTCGCTCTGGAGTTTCTAGCAGTGTTGAACGAAGTAGTTCCCTCACCACAAAGTGATGTGTCCTCTCAGGATATATTCCATGCTAAGTCTATTTAAGATGACAACTTAGTATGGTACATCCTCAAGAGGTTCCGGTGAGACATCTCTCAGCAGCTGTGTTTAAGACTAAAACTGCCTCCTGCTTCAATTGACAAACTGTTATTTCATTTGGCCGGTGTTTTCCACAAAGCCTCAATCTCATTCAATCTATTTCAATTGTTTATAGTAGCAGCGTGCCAATAGGGTACTTCCTGCTTCCGGCTGTGTTGGTAATACTGCTCATAATCCTGATACCCACCCTTGTCAAGAAATGGAGACAGATGTGCAATATTTCACAAACGTAAGTAGATCAAAATATTTCTTCCGCTATTAGAATAATAACAAAACAGCAACCATTTTGTGTGATAGCACAATAAATATATTGTCACACAAAGATGGGTAGTGGGGCAGGTTGCGGGAAGGAAGCAGAGAGACTTAGGTAGATTAGGAGAATGGGCAAAGTAGTGCCAAATGGAATAAAATATTGGAGAGTGTACAGTCATGCATGTTAGTTTCCAACTGTTGGAACGATGTCAATAGAGAAATGCAAAACTGGCAATGGCAGACAAATAATCACTGGAGGAAATCCTCATATGGGTAGAAATGGTTAGTCAACCTTTTCTGATCCTGGTCCCTATATCAATGTTAGAGGGAAGGGGGTAATATTTCAATTATTCCTACCCTTTGTACCATTCAGAACATACTATCCTACAGCATCTCAGTGTGGAGCAGCAATGGTCTTGTATCGGACTGTACAGCACTTCAGTGGACAGTGAAAACTGCCCAGCTGATTATTGGCATGTAATTGCACACCACTGAGACATCCATCAGGAACACTGTCTGGGCAGGGTGAAGAGTATCATCAAGGATGAATCTCACCCTAACTATGGACTTTCTACTCTCCTTCCATCCAATAGGCATTACAGGAGCCTTTGGTTTCAAACCAGCAGGTTTAAGAAGAGCTCCCCCCCAACCCGAGGCTGTGACCCTGCTGAACCTTAAGTCACAGTGCTGAATGGTGCTGCACTCGCATTGCACTGTCAGTACTTTTATAATTGTTTGCTTGCTGAATGCATTTGTTTTTATTCACACATAGTTATTTGTATTGTGAGAGATTATATCATATTTTATATTGTGTATAGATATGCTTTTGAAGGAGATAGATTGTGGGGGTTTAGTGTAGGTTACAAACAAACACTTCACAAAACAGATCTCATTTAAAATACCAGTGCTCTGCACAAACCAGACAGTCCAGGCTCCGCATGCCTTTGCAAAAACTTTGAAGGATGCCTATCGAGACTTCACAAGTAGGTGTTAATTGGACATGCTGTGGAGTAATAGATTATTGTTTTGGAAAGCAACAAATGAATGGACTCAGAAGATTGCTTTTCTAAGAGGGTCATGTGGCTTTCTCTCAGAGAAAGAGAGAAAGAGAGAGAGAGAGAGAGAGAGAGAGAGAGAGAGAGAGAGAGAACTGCTTCCTGCAGCATGGCAAGCTGGAATCTTTTTTAAATACCATTTTGAAGACAGATTGTGAGTTCTGAGTTCAGCCTGTTGAAAACCCTTGTGGTCCATAGAAGAGGAAATGGGTGGCTCGAGTATTTCACCTGAAATAAGGGAAACAAAAAGGAGCTCTGTGGTGACCTGCAGAAAAGGTGATCAATTGGAAAACCCTGATGGGGCAAGTTTCTTTGGTAAGACATTGAAGTGGCTGATCGGAGGGAATCAGTGTGCGTCCAACGAGCAATCTCTCTGAAACCAAAGAGAACCTTCCTGAGCGGTAACCACTTACTTTTAAACACCAGCACTTGGTGAAAATTCAGAGAAGTTAAATTCTGTGCACAGCATAAGAATTGCCTGATATTGGTGAACATGGAGGAGTGAGAAGTGAGATTGGACTGAACTTATACACATTACATACATGTGCTCTTAGAATGAGAAGGGGGTTAAGTTGATAGTAATAAGTCAAATTTTGATCCCATTTTTATGTTTAAAGAAAATTAAAAGTAATTTGTGATTAAGTAACCATTTGTCTTGGTGAATTTTTATTGCTGCTGGGTTTTGGGGCCCGAGCACCATTTTTAAAAAATTTCCAAATTGGTTGCTCGTTTGTATCTGATTGCTTTCATACTTAACTTGGCTCAAAGACAATAAAGTTGAATCTAATCTAATAAAGGGTTAGGGTTAGGGACTGAGCATTTCCATTCATGGATGCTGTCTGGCCTATTGAGTTTCTCCAGAAATTCTTTACCTGCAGAGGAAAGGATGTCATTAAACTGGAAAGGATTTGGAAAAAATTTGCAAAGATATGATTGAGCTACAAAAATAGTTGGTTAGGTTGGGATGTTTCTCCTTGAACCATAGGAGGCTAATTGGTGGACTGAAAAAGGACATAAATTAGGCAAATAGTCCTCATCTTTTCCACAGGGAAGGCAAGTCTAAAACTAGATGACGTGGATTTAAAGTTGGGAGAGATTTGAAAGGGAAATTGGCAGCCTGAACAGAGTAAATAAGCTCGCTGATTGGAAACAGCCTTGGGTTGAACTGAGACCATGACAGACACCATATAAAATGCTCAATAGTCAAGAAAGTAGGCCATTTAGTTTTGACCAATAAAGCAGCCTTTCCTTTCTTGGTGAAAAGTTCTGGTCCGAAACTTTGGCAGTTTTTTTTCTCCCCCTGATGCTGCTCAATCCACTGAGTTCCTCTCGCGGATTAGTTATTTTTTGGCTCCAGATTTCAGCATCTGCAGTCTCTTGTGCATCTTCAGGTTTTCCTTCCCATTCCGTGGAGTGGAAGAGGAATCACAGTAATAATCCCCAAAAGGGACGTTTTATGCGTGATCCTGAGGCATCTCCTAACATCAGCCACTGCTCACAGAACGTTCCAGAATTCAATGCAGCAGAAAGAATTACAGGCATTCAAACTTGCCCTCATGCTCAGTGTTGTCAATAAGGGATGGGAAAAGCTCGTATGAGCCTCTGCATTATACAGTTGTTCATTTTTGCCCTCACCCCCAGTGAAGTTAGAAACCTATTGCTGGCATTGAGGTACAGCACAGCTGCCTGACTGTCAATCAACTGCTTCTTTCATCTGGGTTAAATTAGTCAAGATTCGTCGATTATTCAACTGGAGACGTTGAAGACCCTTTCTGTACCCAATATAGCCCTGCCAGTGGATGACACTTCTAAGAAGGAACCCTGCCAATCTTTCCCTGCACTTGGACATAGTAGCTGTTGGTGAAACCAGCCAGCTCTTTCCCCACCCCTTTAATCACAGTCCCTCAGCATGGATCTTGCCTTGGGAACCAGGGAGAGGTGAAGTCAAATTTATTATCATTTGATTGTATAAGTACAACCTGATGAACCAGCGTTCTCCAGCCCTCAGTGCAAAACACGCAGACAAATAATACATATGCAGGACAAGTATTTCATCTATATAAATAAATATTGTTTTGTAAATATTAGAGTCTCGGAGGGTCAGTGTGAGTGGTCGTTCTGCATTCTCACTGCCTGTGAGAAGAAGCTGTTCCTCAGCCTGGTGGTGTTGGCTCTGATCCTCCTGCATCTCTTCCCTGATTGGGAGATGCTGTGTGCAGGGTGGAAGGGGTCCTCAATGATTTTGTGAACCCTGATGATCCCGGTAGACTGCATCAATGGTGGGGGGGTTTCACATAACGGTGGCCGGTAGTCTAGCCCACTTCACTGTTGCGCCTTCTGCCAAATGGGATGTTGGGTGTCCACAATAGGTCACTAGTTCAGCGAACTCCAAGGAACATGGTGCTCTCCACCCGCTCAACTACTGAGTTGAAGCATGATGGTCGGAGGCAACCGATTCATAGATCTGCATCCCACATGGGTCCCTGTCCAACCCCTCCACCCTGTCATCCTTCTCTTCTCTACATTCCCATCAAGATAGAAGATTTTGTTCAAAATGTTGACCACTGATGGTGTTAGAACCACTGCCTCATGGGTAGTTTATAATCACAGCATTTGCAGTCTCCTGCACCTCCCCAACTCCTATATCTCCTCCCTTTATATACTTTCTATCGCCCTTTAAATACTTTTTAATCGCCCTTTCCCACTTAAGAATCAACAGGACCACACCAGCAATCAGGGGACCGGGGTTCGAATCCCGTGCTGGAAGGAGTTTGCTCTCTCTCCCTGTGTCTGCATGTCTTTTCCCTGGGGCTCCAGTTTCCTCCCACCGTTCGAAACCTACCAGGGGTTGTAGGTCAATGGGGTGTAATTGGGTGGCACGGGCTCATGGGCCAGAAGGGCCTTTTACCTTGCAGCATGTTTAAATTAATGTAATAAATTAAATACCGTGCAGCATGTTTAAATTAAAGCCTGAAAGACTGACTGAGCATTTCTCTCCACGGATACTACCTGGACTACATCTCCTCAGGATTCCGGCAACTCCCTCATCTTTTGTTCAAACCCCAGTGGTGGGTCTAGGACTCGTGGCTACTGGAATCAGCCCTCTGTGGTTTAACGCTCAAAATGAAGTGGTTTTCTGTTGGTGAGACAGGCAAGTAGCAAGTGGTTGCAGCCTCCTGTAGGAAGTTTGGCTCAGTCTGTGAGTACAAAGTGAGAGAGTGGAACTTGGGATAAAAGTTGAAGCTGCAGACAAGGGGGGAAAGGAATAGAAGACCGTGCTTCTGGAACGTGACATGGTGTTTTTTTTCCTCCCTAGTTAATAACGAAATGTGAGGAACATGTCTTCCGACCAAGGTAAGAATGCAGTGAGTGTGAAATTGCACATTGTTCCTCTACTTAATCCTTTAAAACAATGGAAAAATTACAAATATTGTTTAGTTCATTTACCTCAGTTGACAATACAATTTGGAAAACATGCTTCTCAGACCAGAAGCCTGTGACTAGTGGCTTTTCACAGGAATCAGTGCTGGGACTATTGTTGTTTGTGGTCTATATCAATGATCTGGAATGATAATGTGGGAAAATGGATTGGCGTTTGTTGATGACACTAAGATTGGAGGCGTTGTGGACAGCGGGGAAGGCTTTCAAATCTTGCAGAGGGATTTGGACCAACTGGATCAATGAGCTAGAAAGTGGCAGAAGGAATTTAATGCAGAAAAGTGTGAGATGTTGCATTTTGGAAGAACAAACCAAGGTAGGACATACACAGTAAATGGTCGGGCACTGAGAAGTGCGGAGGAACAAAGGGATCTGGCGATACAGATACATAATTCCCTGAAAGTGGCGTCACAGATAGACAGGTTTGTAAAGAAAGCTTTTGGCATCTTGGTCTTCATAAATCAAAATATTGAATACAGGAGTTAGGATGTAATGGTGAGGTTGTACAAGACATTGGAGAGGCCAAATTTGGAGTATTGTGTGCAGCTTTGGTCGCTAAACTACAGGAGGAAGAATATCAGTAAAATTGAAAGAGTGCAGAGAAGATTTACTAGGATGTTGATGGGTCTTCAGTTGACTTACAGGGAAATGAGAGCATAG
The DNA here is from genome assembly GCF_036971445.1 of Narcine bancroftii. NCBI lineage: Eukaryota > Metazoa > Chordata > Chondrichthyes > Torpediniformes > Narcinidae > Narcine > Narcine bancroftii. The sequence goes on from NC_091473.1 coordinate 251,022,383, forward strand.
AAGAATGAGGGGAGATTTGATAGAAATATACAACATTATAAGGGGTATAGACAAGTAAATGTGAGTAGGCTCTTTCCACTTAGGAGAGATAAATGCAAGAGGACACAGCTTTGAAGGAAAGGTTTAAGGAGAACATTAGGGGAAACGTTTTCACTCAGAGAGTGGTGGAGGTGTGGAATAAGCTGACATCTGACGTGGTAAATGCGGACTCACTCTTAAGTTATAAAAATAAACTGGATAGGCACATGGATGGGAGAGGTCTGGATGGGGGATCACACTGACCTAAAACAATATCCTGCGAGGGTATGTTTGATTTCCTATTTAATTTCCTTATCCTATTGATCCAAAAGATGGAAAACACTTCTCTGCAGGCCCCTCAGTTCTGGATCAACCTCACTGTGGCCTAGATTAAAGCTTTGTCCGAAGGGCAGCACAATTAGCTTGGCGATTAGCGCAACCCCTTCACAGCACCAGTGATCGGGACCGGGGTTCGATTCCCACACTCTGAAAGGAGTTTGTACCTTCTACCGGTGTTTGCATGGGTTTTCCCCAGAGGCTCCAGTTTCCTCCCACCGTTCGAAATGTACTGGGGGTTATAGCTTCATTGGGTGTAAATTGGGTGACACGGACTCGTGGCCCGAAATTGCCTGTTACCGTGCTGTACGTCTAAATTTAAATTTTTAATTTAATTTCCACGCATTAGGGAGGCTGACCTACATTCATTCAGCTGTCTGCTAAGAAGCAAACATGGCATTGCCTGGGTCAAGTCCAATATGTCCTTTTGATTCGGGTACTATCATCTCCTTTGCAGTCTGACCCGTTGACCATTTTCTTTTTGACCTTCTCTTTCTCTCTCTCATATTTTAACAGTATTTACCTTGTCATTTAAATATTGAATTGACTTGTTTTAGTTGGAGATGTCCCGAAGAATCAATTGCATATCCTGATTTCTGCTTAAATACTTCCCATTCTCCACCTCTTCCCCATCCCTCTCCATTCAGAGCAAACCCCCTCCCCCCTCCCCCTCCTCCACTGCCTGCTGGTGTGCCTTCCCTCCCTGACCTACCATTTAGCTCCTACCTGTGGGACCATGCTCCTCCTCATGCCCCTCCCCTCCCCCATTTTATTCAGGAGTTTTGCTCATACCTTAATGAAAAGCTCAGACCTGAATTGTTGGTGATACACCTTTATCTTTGCTGTTTGACCTGCTGAGTTTCTCCAGCGTTGAGTTTTCACATTTTACAGATTCCACTGTGACCAACTGCCTTCCTCACCGAAGCAGGTCTGGGAACTTCCTCCAGTCTGAAGGATATGAAAGAACAAAATGGAGACATCAAGGTCCATTCATCAGAATCACAGGAACATTTTACCAGAAAAGGGCTCAGGCCCGAATCGTCAACAGCTTTGCATCGATGTTGTGTGACCTGCCATGTTTCTCCAGCACTTTGGCGCGTTACACTTGCTCCCAAGCATCTGAAGACTCCTGTCACTCCCCTGTCGTTCACATCCCAGTGCAATTGCCTTCTGCTGTTCTAAACAAAGGTGCTCCCCTACTTTCGAAGGTCCTGCATACGGTTTTTTGAAGTTATGATGGTACAATAACAAGACTGTTGTTATTTACTTTCATGTAATACATTAAATTAAGTTCATCTCATGCATCATTGATTTTATTCAATAGACATTGACAATTCTTCGAAGGTGAATTCTCTGTAGCCTTCATGGTCAATCAGTCGGAAAGCTTGAAGGGACTGATACTGTGCTGAGGGGAGAGAGCGGGGCAGTGGGATCAGTGTGGGGACTGACATGAGGCTGTGGGGAGAGTGGGGCAGTGGGATCAGTGAGGGGACTGAGACTGAGCTGTGGGGAGAGAGCGGGGCAGTGTGATCAGTGTGGGGACTGACATGAGGCTGTGGGGAGAGTGGGGCAGTGGGATCAGTGAGGGGACTGAGACTGGGCTGTGGGGAGAGAGTGGGGCAGTGTGATCAGTGTGGGGACTGACATGAGGCTGTGGGGAGAGTGGGGCAGTGGGATCAGTGAGGGGACTGAGACTGGGCTGTGGGGAGAGAGTGGGGCAGTGGAATCAGTGAGGGGACTGAGACTGGGCTGTGGGGAGAGAGCGGGGCAGTGGGATCAGTGAGGGAACTGAGACTGGGCTCTGGGGAGAGAGTGGGGCAGTGGGATCAGTGAAGGGACTGAGACTGGGCTGTGGGGAGAGAGCGGGGCAGTGGGATCAGTGAAGGGACTGAGACTGGGCTGTGGGGAGAGAGCGGGGCAGTGGGATCAGTGAGGGAACTGAGACTGGGCTCTGGGGAGAGAGTGGGGCAGTGGGATCAGTGAAGGGACTGAGACTGGGCTCTGGGGAGAGAGCGGGGCAGTGGGATCAGTGTGGGGACTGAGACTGGGCTGTGGGGAGAGAGCGGGGCAGTGGGATCAGTGTGGGGACTGAGACTGGGCTGTGGGGAGAGAGCGGGGCAGTGGGATCAGTGTGGGGACTGAGACTGGGCTGTGGGGAGAGAGCGGGGCAGTGGGATCAGTGAGGGAACTGAGACTGGGCTCTGGGGAGAGAGTGGGGCAGTGGGATCAGTGAAGGGACTGAGACTGGGCTCTGGGGAGAGAGCGGGGCAGTGGGATCAGTGTGGGGACTGAGACTGGGCTGTGGGGAGAGAGCGGGGCAGTGGGATCAGTGTGGGGACTGAGACAGGGCTGTGGGGAGAGAGCGGGGCAGTGGGATCAGTGTGGGGACTGAGACTGGGCTGTGGGGAGAGAGCGGGGCAGTGGGATCAGTGTGGGGACTGAGACTGGGCTGTGGGGAGAGAGGGGGGCAGTGTGATCAGTGTGGGGACTGACATGAGGCTGTGGGGAGAGTGGGGCAGTGGGATCAGTGAGGGGACTGAGACTGGGCTGTGGGGAGAGAGGGGGGCAGTGTGATCAGTGTGGGGACTGACATGAGGCTGTGGGGAGAGTGGGGCAGTGGGATCAGTGAGGGGACTGAGACTGGGCTGTGGGGAGAGAGGGGGGCAGTGGAATCAGTGAGGGGACTGAGACTGGGCTGTGGGGAGAGAGTGGGGAAGTGGGATCAGTGAGGGAACTGAGACTGGGCTCTGGGGAGAGAGTGGGGCAGTGGGATCAGTGAAGGGACTGAGACTGGGCTGTGGGGAGAGAGCGGGGCAGTGGGATCAGTGTGGGGACTGAGACTGGGCTGTGGGGAGAGAGCGGGGCAGTGGGATCAGTGTGGGGACTGAGACTGGGCTGTGGGGAGAGAGTGGGGCAGTGTGATCAGTGTGGGGACTGAGACTGGGCTGTGGGGAGAGAGCGGGGCAGTGGGATCAGTGTGGGGACTGAGACTGGGCTGTGGGGAGAGAGCGGGGCAGTGGGATCAGTGTGGGGACTGAGACTGGGCTGTGGGGAGAGAGCGGGGCAGTGGGATCAGTGTGGGGACCTTATCTCGGTGTTAGATAAGGTATACTTGTATTCTTTTTCAACTTACTATAGTGATAGATCTTTACCTCCCATGGACGCCGACACGTGCAGAGTACTCCACCATTTCTGTGTTTTCAAACAGAAATATGACAGCAGACCTGATGCAAAACCCCAGTTTAGTGTTTTTGTTGTTTTCAAAATATTTTCCTTTCATCCCAAACCCTTTCTCTCCTGATGGTGCCAATTCTTACCAAAATTTCAACCCTGCAGCAACCAATTAAAGGACACGCTGAATCGTTGACCCCCTCCACCCCCACCCACTGTAGACAATGAGTTGAAAGGCTTCCTTCTGCACTTCATGTTCCGAAGATTTCATGTTTAAACTGTCACTGCCCAAGGGCAAGAGAATGGCCCAGAAAAACTAACTTTCTGAGTCTTCTGCTGCAGACCCGACAGCTCCGTTCGGGTGCTAAACAGTGTTTGTAAGTAAAAAGTTTGCAACCATGGGCCTGTGCCCAAGGTGGCGGCACCTGCGCTCGGCCCCAAAGATTCGGTGCACCAGAAATGAGGATGGCACGCCCCCACCCCCGACATTGAGAAGGTGAAGTAAAGGAGTTGGCGAAGTAGAGGAGTTGGCCCTACAGGACTGTAACCACGATGGCGGGCCAGCCAGGGGCTCAGCGGCTGAGGGACACTCACAGGCTGTGGGCAACTTGCACGCGGGGCGTAGGCTGCTGGAGACTGGCTGATGGCAATCAGGTATTGGAGTTTGGATTCGAGAGGGTGCCAAGAGCAAGAAAAATCTTCTGAACGGCCGCAGGTGCTGAATGGTTCTTGAACGTATCGGAGGTTTGGATCTGGAGCTTGCGTTGCTGATGGTTTGAGGGATTTTCCTGGAATCTGCTCAGATAATAGTGGGATCAAGTTCAAGATTCGCAAAATAATGTTGCCCTTCTATAAAACTCTGGTTCAATTGCATTTTGCCTAATGTGTTCAGTTCTGGTTGCCTCATTACCGGAAGGACGCTTTGGAGAGGGTACAGAGATTTACCAGGATTGGAGGACGTGTTTTACAAGGCAAAGTTAGCACTAGTAGGGGCTTTCCTCTTTGGAGCAAAGAAGGATGAGAGGTGACTTAATAGTGGTGCAAAAGATATGTGTTAATAGTGATATTTAGGTAAAGTGTCTGCCTGTCCCGCATCGGACTTGTCAGCCACAAACGAGCCTGCAGCTGACATGGACATTTACCCCCTCCATAAATCTTCGTCTGCGAAGCCAAGCCAAAGAAGAAGAGGTAAAGGTTTAGTTCTATTTCTTAATAAAAAATGTCTCAGTAAATTATAGAGTTAAAATATTGTATATGTATTCTTAGTAAGTTAGTTGTGGGCTGGTACAGGGTCACACGCAGGTCACCACATTTACAGATAGGCCATTAAACTCAGAAAGACTGTTTATTTTTAAAGTTGACGTATCTTGGAAAGACAGAGCTAATGGAATTGAAGTGGGTCTTAATTATTCAAGAACAATGGAGTGTTTGCTTTATTAAAAATAGAAGCATGTAAATACTCATTAAGAACTGCTGAAGGAAGCCATCTGTTTTTAAATTAAACCACTAAAGGCCTCTTGAACAAGAGAAATGAAATTCAGAGCCATGTGCTTAAACCTTTGAAAAAAAGTGAGGCAAACTTTTGGAGTCATGTCATCTACAAGACAGAGGTGTGAAGATCACATGGTTTACAAGAAACTGCGGTTTGCAACTGTTTAAAATTCCAATAACTGTCATGTGATTTCAAAGAATTGGAACTGAGTCATTGATGATGTAAATGGTCATATGATTTGGAGAAATATATTGTCAAATTCAGTCATTTTGAATGAAAAGATTGCAAAAGTTGATAAGTCAAGACATCCTGGAAAGACAGGAGTAAAACAGCAATCTCTAGGAAGAGAAGGAGATACTGGTCGGTACTATCTCAATAGCCAGAACACCACTGTTAAGACCTTTGTGAATCAAAGGGTTGAATTACAGTAACCAGAATAGGTGCTGTTATGTGACTCCTAAAAGTGACCTACAGAAATAAGTGGATTTTGAAAGAGGTACCACTTCTCGACTGCTCTTTTGAAAATAAAGGGTGCAGCCTCAGCTTGGAAGGAACTCCAGAATTCTCAAGAAGTTAAAAGGAAGTTAAAGCTTTACAATGTGAAAGTTAAAGAAACCTCTTCCCGAGAAAATGAGATTTGAGAGATTGAACAGTCTAAGGACTAAATCAATGTTAATAAACACTTCATTATTGCCTTAGGAACCAATTTAAAAGAACTTGATGTTTCATAATCACCTCTGAAGTGCAATTTAACAGAACATCAAGTTCAACAAGACTTTAAAATACTGGCCCTTTTTACTTTTCAAACTCAAGTTTAAACTGAAATAGTTTGTACTTCAATACACACACACACACACACACTCTTATTCAATTACACTTGTGCATCATGGGGTTAAGCTTAGAGTTAAATTAGTTTAGAGCAGTGGTTTCAACCTTTTTCTTTCCACTCACATACCACCTTAAGTATTCCCTATACCATCGGTGCTCTGTGGTGTGATGCTCGGTGGGATGTGAGTGGGAAGAAAAAGTTTGAAAACCACTGGTCTAGCAGTTCATTGCCTGCACTGGAGCTTGTTATGTCAGGTGATGGTAAAAAACAGAATTGATCAGGAACTTCAAAGGAAAATTGGATGGGCTGTCAATATATGTAACTTGATTTTTTTTTTGGTTAAAACTTGATAAGAGTTGAACGCCCCACAAGGGTAAAATGGAATTAAATTTTACTAAAAGGGTATTTCCTTGTTGGCAATTCTTGGAACTTCTCTATCTTCATATAAATTAATGGACAACCTGATCATTAAACACAATTTGAGAATATGGGGACAATTTAGAAGGTTTTTTGGATTTCAGAATTTTTCTCTTATTTTCCCAATTACATCTGTAAGGGATACTGGAATGTGAGGAGTCAAGCAAGTGCTCATTAGAGATGAAGTATTATGGGTTAAATTAGGGTGAAGGGATGCTGGAATGGGAGGAGTCAAGTGCTCATTAGAGATGAAGTATTATGGGTGAAATCAGGGTGAAGGGATGCTGGAATGGGAGGAGTCAAGCAAGTGCTCATTAGAAATGAAGTATTATGGGTTAAATCAGGGTGAAGGGATGCTGGAATGGGAGGAAGGGTTATAAAAGTATAATAAAATAAGGATCTTCAAAACAGGATAGCAAGTAGATAGCTTTAGCAAGTCTTGGGGATTGATTAATGAGTGAAGAACAAAGACATGATATTTCCTGGCTAACAATTTTGCAGGAAGGCACATAAACTGATAAGAAGTTAGAATCCACGTGGGCAGAATTACCTAATGCTAAACCAATCCAGGAGGCAGAAGAATGTTGGGGGGAAGGTATCTCTGTACTGAAATGAAATGTATAAAAGTTGGGTCAGCCTCAGTATCAGTGCGTATTCCCAGGGTAAGGGGAAGCACCCAACTTTGCATTGTTGTAATAGTATAATTTTGTCTTGAGCAAATTCTGTGAAGGTACTTCTGTTTCTCACACATCCAATCATCTTTTTCAACCTTCTTTGTAAGACACAGCTTTTAATGAGTGGCATAGATTGGGTATTAAATGTTTTAAAGACCCTTTTATTGTCAACAATTTTACACCTTTTGAATAATTGGTTATAAAATTTAATTGACCTAACGTTCTTTTTATTTTGAAAAGATATTTACAAATTAGGCATTTTCCTCTATTCCAGATTCCTAATTTTCCTGGCATTCCCATGGCAAATATTCTTTTAATACATTTTTTTGAACTACAATCTCCTTATAAAGGCTTAATATCTCTTATTTATGACAAAGTGGCTAATTTAAGACAAGGCCTCATTAATTAAAATCAAGAACACCTGGGAGCAAGATTTGAATGAATGCAGTGTGGAATGCTGTTCTTCAACTAATCCTTTTGTGCACGGCATTGTCTGTTACAATTTAGTGGTTCATAAAGCATATACCATATATTTTGGCGTATAGGTTTTTTTTAAGCCTCATTTTAATGGTTTTTTGCTTATATCCAGTGTGTAAGCCAACCCCCATTTTTTGGGCTGGCTGGGCCTCCCAGGAACAACCATATTTCTTTTTTTTTTAAAAAACACCCCAATTACAAGTAACAAACCGTAAATTAAGTTTTTTAAAAAACCCTCGGCCTACCAGACAGAAACAGCAAAGGCCCACAGAGCTGGAGCGGCAACATCACGCTCCTGGCAATGACAGAAACTTCGGCCAACCAGGCAGGAGTGGCGACAGCAACGTCAGGGTCTCAGGTAGGAGCGGTTATGGTAGCTCCCAGTGGTGGGGAGGTGTTGGGTAGCAGCAGTGCCGGCGGTGGGGAGGTGCTTCCAGGATTCATTTACATATTGAATCAAAGTCAATCTGTTTTTTTTCAATAAATTTAAGGTCTCAAAAGTATTTTCAGCATATAAGTCACCCCCCCGCCCCCCCCCCCCAACACCGAGAAATTTTTAAGGGTTTCATGAGTTTATTTATACACCAAAATATATATGTCTTAAGTTAAATGGTCTCATTTTTATCCGGACATTCATCCTCGATGTGACAAATGTAAAACAGGTGATGCCCTCTTTAATTCATACGTTCTGGACCTGCCCGCACTTAGAAACATTCTGGAAGGAAGTTTTTCAAACTCTACTGGTTATTTGTAAATTAAAATTGGAACCTAACCCTCTCATAGCTCATTTTGGAATATCTTGTGACAATGTTAGACTAACTTCAATGATGCATTTTATCCTTTTCTTTGTGAATGGCCAGATGTGCAATTTTGATTAAATGCAAATGTTCCACCTACACCTGCACAATAGTTAAGGGACATTAAACCTGGAATAAATTAGGTATGCTATTGATTCAAACATCAAATTCCAAGGTTTAAGGACGACTACTATAACCTTAATAGTGTTGATCTGGAACTTTGGTACGGTGATCTCTCGCTCCAAGATTATGCCGCTTGAATTTTTTAAAATGTCAACCTTGCTGAGGGGAAGGGGTTCAGAATTTTTTTTTCTTTGTTACTTCTTGTTGTAACATCAAGTTTGTGCTACTCTACTTGTGAATTTTTGCATCTGATCACTATTGTAACATTTTTACTAGTTCTGTAGCACATATCATAATTGTATTGATCATTATTTTTCAATGTACAAATCAATAAAATAGATTAAAAATAAACCAACATTAAAAAGATTGCAACAAAAAAAAAATCAATCCCATATGTACACCACATGTGTAGATGTCTGAAACAGATCATCTTCAGCTAATTTGGAAATTAAATAATTATGCCCCAAAATGGTTAGCTACTGTTATGAGCCCAGAGGACCCCAAAACCCAGCAGCAATAGATATTCACCAAGACAAATGGTTACTTAAACAAAAGTTGCTTTTAATTATCTTTAAACATGAAAATAGAATCACACTTCAACTTATCACTATCAACTCAACTAACCCAACTTCGCCCCCTTCTAATTCTAAGTACACATGCATGTTATGTGTGTGTGTGTGTAAGCTCAGAAAAGTTTTTTGATTCACAATCCAATCTCACTTCTTATTCCTCCAAGTTCACTGGTTGCAGGCATTTCTTATACTGTGCACAGAATTTAACATTTATAAAGTTCACGGCTTTAGTGCTTGAAAGGTAAATGGTTACCACTCAAGAAGGTTCTTGTCGGTTTTCAAAGAGAGATTTGTTGTAAGCTGGACACCCACAACTGATTCTTTTTTTCAGCCACTTCAGTGTCTTGCTTAAGAAACTTTCCCCCTCAGGTTTCTCCAGATGATAACCTCTTTCTTTCAGGTCACCACAAAGTGCCTTTTTGTTTCTCTTATTTCAAGTGAAACATTAGTCAGGCAGTCCTCGCCTCTTGTATGGACCACAAGAGCTTTGACCAGGTACTCACAACCTGTCTTCCAAATGAGGTTTTCCACAAGCTTGTCCTGTTCCAGCCCCAGCTGTTTTGATTATTTAAAGTTTTGGCACCAACTTATGGAATGAAACAAAAAAGTCTGCAGTCGCTGTGATTGTCAAAAAGAGAACTCTCCCCATATCTTCCAATATTCCTGATTGTACTGACAATAACCACACCAGCAGTGCGAGTGTAAGACAGCTTTAATAAACTAATATGGACACTAAGAGGGTCTTGTCTCTCTGCAAGACGAACCTGGAAGGCTAGACTGTAGCTCTGGACGGCTTTGTATACAAGGTCACCGGGATGACCCCTGGTGACCTAGTGGTGTAATTACATATCACCACACTGACCAAATGCTGTTGGTACACACGAGATAAAATCTTTCAGCTGCTCCCATGGGGGAAGAGGTACAGGAGTATCAGAGCAAGCACCACCAGGCTGAAGATCAGCTTCTTTCCCACAGGCAGTGAGAATGACCAAAGGAACTGCTCACACTGACCATCCGAGATTCTCATTTGCACAAAGCAAAATCTATTTATTTATTTATTTGTACAGATAAAATACGCGTCCTGCCAATGTATTGTCTATCGGTTGTGAGTCTGCACATTTTGGACTGAGGACCGGAGAACGCTGTTTCGTCGGGTTGTATAATCACATGACATTAAACTTGATAAATTACCATATTCGGGAGGTGATGCACAAACACTACATGATCACACAATAATATAAAGAGAGGTGATCCGGGCTGACTATCACCAACTGTGTAAATACAGAGAAATTAAATCAATGGCGATGTCCACTTCAGGGAACTATTGACCACCATGGACGCTCAAAGATGTTATTTACAGCTATATCCAATCTCTGGTCATATTTACAACATTAGCAGTAATCAGAATTGTACATCAATTAATACTGGGTCAGAATTTGATTGCTAGCTGGTAAAATGTCACAGATAATTATTCATTTGAAGTAGATACACTGCAATAGGCTCAAGGCTACCGAGGAACTTGTACAATGGGGTTAGGGTAGAATGGATCGAGATTTTGATAATTCTCTGCAACAAAATATAGAAAAGAAAGATGCCAACAATTCAAATGGTGCAGTCTTCAAAGCAAGGTGGACCAACAACTGGCAATGCTCAGTTTGCTGTTTACCTTCATCAAAATAGCTGAAGCATGAGTGGTTCAGTAGTGTCCGATGCAACACCCTTCTCCCCTCTCCCCTCAAAAACTAATGTCCCATCAACAACAGCAAAAAAAATGTACACAGCAGCCTAGGCAAAGTTTGGAACTTCACTGGTCAAAGGACAGATGGAGGGGATGGTGGCAGAAATATCCTACTGTTGAATTTGTACACTCAAGATTCCTCAATCCGCCTGCATACAGCATGAATAACCCTATTTCACCACCAGTTTCAATATGGACTTGTGTGCATGCAACAGGGAGGTGAAATCTGAATGGTTAATGGGCTCATTACATTTCAGTCATTTAGCACTGTAGATCTAAGAACGCCTGGTCTGAAGCTCACTGGTGGCTGTATCTAATTCTCCATGCCTCTCCCTTCCCTTTTGCCTCCTTCTCCAGACAGGCTCAGGTCAACATCCAGTGGTGCCACCTTTGGACTTGACCCTTATTCCATCAGCCTTTCTAATTTTATATCTCCCATTTGCAGCATCCTGGTTTTAAAAATTAAAAAAGGGTTTTAAAAAAGATTTGTCATCTATTTATAACTCCCACCAATACAGCTTTTGCTGCTCATCACCCTCTCCCTCTGTAGTGGGTATCACCATCACTGGTGTCATTCAATCTCATCTGATCTCCACCTTGAAGGCTTCTGACCTGAAACAACGACCATTTTTTTTCCCCCACTGATGCGGCTCGACCCCAAGTACCTCCAGCAGATCGTGCTTCGCTCCTTCATTCCCATTTTATCATGTGTCCTTTTTTTGTTCTGTTCACCCCTTTCTCTCTGCAAGTTCAACATATGGTCTTCTTTTTTTAAAGTAAACTTTTTCTCATTACAAATGAGACCTTTTTTCCTTCTTCACAAATAATATTGAGCTTTTTCGGTACATTCAGTTTTCATTCTAATGAAAATTGCTTCAGTTCAAGATGTTCCAAAATTGAGACAAGGGCAGTCCTAAAAATATTGCACGAATAATTTTCCTTCTATATTCAATAATTAACCTTAACCAAATTAATAAGAATTACACATAAAGGTTTCTTGATTATGCATTCTCATTACAGTCCACGCTCACTCATTCAAGGTTACAGAGGCATTTTTGACTTTAAAGAAGTTCACATTTGCATCATGATTTTAAAATTTTTTTATTATTATTTTAAAATATATATATTTTCATGTAACTGGAGTGAAAGTACTTTCTGGTCCCACTATTGGATATACAACCTCAGAGGCTCAAAGACATAACACCCTTATCATTAAGAATCCAGTGCTCAGCTTATGGTCCTGAAAATGCACCAAGATGTATTTTGTTTTTTAAAAAAAAAGCTCTACCACAAACAGTATGTAATCTCTGAAATGTTCTGTGTGTTTGTATACAAGTGGAACCAAAAGCCATCAGGACTCAACAGAGGTTACCAACTCCATATGGCACGAACCTTGTTCTAGTTTGATTCTGTCAAAATTTAACTGCCGAAAACTCAAATACCGACTCTTTGAAATTATTTTCCCTATTGAATCAATAGATGCAAGCTTTGATTTTCTTTGCCTGATTGGTAATGATTCACGATCTGACGTGTAGCATTTGATGGCGACAATTTATTTCAGCGCACGGTCTGAAGAGGGGGAAGCCAACTGAAGTTCTCCAACAAAATCATTTCACATTTTGTTAACACAGTGATATTTACAGCCGCTTTAGCACTGAATCTGGTTTGTTTAAAACTCTCTACTCATCACTTATTAGAGTCAACGCTAATTCCGAAGATGAGTATCGTGTACCTACGCTGGCAATTGCCAAGATAGGATTCAATGATCACCATGGACAGGTTTTTTTTAAAAAACAGTTAAAAACAAGAGCATCTTTTGAAAAAGGTTGAACTGAGCTTTAAGCTCAGGTTGGAGACTAAAACAGGAAAACAAAGCAAACAAACTTTTAAATTATTACAGTACAATCATATACAGGTTCAAGTGATTTCACAGAGAATGTGCTGTAGCAACGTAAGGAGACAATTACATCTCTCGGCAGTAAATTAGATATCAAAACACTCTATAATTAGGATAGAAAAGAAAATACAAGCAAAAAGACCAGGCTGTTAAAGAAATAAGATACCTAGATGTGCAGAAATGCTCTTCAATTACATTTAGCGAGCATTTAAACAGCTAGGCTGGCTCCTACTATACATTCTTCTACTGAGGCTTCGGACAACCTGGTCCTGTTTTCAATCATTCGGTTTCTGGTCGATCTAATACCTGGAGAAAGCAGGGGGAAAAATATTATGCATTAAAGAGGATTCTCCTGAGTTCCAACAATTAGCGTTGATGAGTCCAAGGCAACTCAATACTACTCCATCCTTCCCACAAAGGTGTTCCTGTACTCACTACGCTATGCTGAACTCAAAAGCTTCAAAGAATTATTGACCACCAGACTATTAATAGATCTGAGGCGTGCTACATAAATGTGAGGGAACTAGTAACTAGTAACATGAGGGGGAACTTCTTTACTCAGAGAGTGGTTACTATGTGGGATGGGCTTCCAGGAAAGGTGGTGGAGGCAGGGTCAATTTTGAAATTTAAGAAAGTTGGATAAGTATATGGATGGGAGGGGGATGGAGGGATATGGGCAGAGAGCTGGTAAGTGGGATTAGAGGAGGGTACTTGGATCAGTGCAGACAAGAAGGGCCAAATTGGCCTGTTTCTGTGCTGTAATTGTTATATGGTTATATGTCGGACTCGTGCCCATGGGGAAATTATCTTATTATTTTATATTGTCCATCCTTTGGCCTTTTCCAGAACTTGTTCACTGAATGCTTGTTTTAATAGTTCACCTTTTCCACCACAGAATTCTTTCAAAGAAACTAAGAAACAATTCCCTCTCACAGTGCTATAAATTACTAAATGAAGACACTAAAGAAATTTTCACGATTACAACAGCTGCAGATTGTAAAGGCGGCGGGAGGAGGGGAAGTTACATATAGTGTGATGTAAACAGGGGTGGCCAACCTTTTCATTTTTAATTTAGATATACAGCACGGTAACAGGCCACTTTGGCCCACGAGTAAGTATCGGGGATGGAGGTTAACTGGGTGGCACAGACGTGTGGGATGAAGTGGCCTGATTCGTGCTGCATGTCTAAATTAAAAATGAAAAGGTTGCCCACCCCGATAATGGAAGAAGAGGAACAAGATAAATGTGTGCAGAGAGCTCCCTCTGATGGTTTTGTAGGCAAAGGGCAGTGTGCAACCTAACCACATAATTTATAACGATCATAAACTAACCAGTCGCTAAACAATAATGACTTATTGTCATTTACATTGTACAAATACAAATGCACAACCCTAGGCGTGTTCTTAGATTTTTTTTCATGCAGAATAGCGGCGGTGATAATTATATCAGAGCTAAAGACTGGGAGGCAGTGCAAGAACATTGAGTTCTCAACAACTTATATAGGTACACCTTTGAAAGCATCCTGTCAGAGCGCATCATTGTGGGGAGTGGGAACTGCTCTGCTCAAGACCATAAGACACTGTTGACATTTGCAAGCATGGCTCAGGCTATCACACAAACCCTGCTCCTCACTGACAAGGATGCGTACTTAGCCCACGTACTTTGACAATAGACTGAACTTTGAACAAGGAGGGGCAGGAGATGGCACAATGTCATTCACTACGTGGAAGCTGCTGATATTCACCTCAATTTCAAATTCGATATCCACGAGGTACTCTGACCTTCTTGTTGCTTTACAGGCAGGGACCCCCCCACCCCACCCTGGACACAGTGTGAATTCTAAAACAGCTCTTTAACTGTTAAATTGTCACAATTAAACAGCATACATTGGATAAACTCCTAATGATCCCATTTCATACCAGAAATGTTTGAACGATGACAATAACTAAAGGGTTACATTCTCAAAGACTTCCTCAGAGTCATATTTAATATTACTGTCTTCATTTGGGAAACCTTAAACAAAACTCAAAGACTGGCATAGACAATATGATCCCTTATATTTTACTGTACCTGTAATAATTAGGTTTGAAAGGTCCATTTTTGTTCAATCCAAGATATTTTGCTTGGTCATCAGTCAATTCTGTCAAGTGAGCATCAAAGGTTGGCAGGTGCAAACTGGCAACATATTCATCTGCGGAGATACCAAATTTACGGACAAGTGCTGAACAGTATTTTCTGCACATTGCAAGCCTTTCCAGTTTAAAGAATATATTGAGTAACCAACCTTGCAACCTTTGGAATGTCACATTATTAGTCCCACCACAATTCTACACTTGCCACTAGTTTATCCCCAGTCACAAGGACACTGCCACTTACCCATCTTCTTAGGCAGAAGATACACATCTTGTTTGTAGCGGCCCTCGGGAGCATTGTAGAGCTCAATCAGGGCCAGCGCCTGCAGAGAGACGAGTTCAAATCACTCGCAAGTGCAATAAGTAAGTGCAACACAAAGCCAATTATTTTCCTGGGAATTTCATATTGTATTTTGGCTTAAATTGTTGTTTATATTTCAGCATTATTGTGTTGAAAATTTAATTTCACATATGCATCAAAACTTGTACATTAATTTCTTGTTCAAAAACACTAAAAATTAATACATAGTGATTTTTTTTTAATGTTTTCCACACCACCCCCCCCCCCCAACAGCCCAATACAAAAGTAAAAAAGGAAGATAAAGAGAACATCTGGATATTATTTAATTTAAAAATTACTAAAACAATCAAATAAAATCTAACACACCTTAATTTTAACAGTCAGTAGATTCAGGTTGGATGATTACAACCTAATTCCTACAGTTTGAAAATATGGTTTCCAAATCTTTTGAAAAACTTCAAATTTATTGTGTGAAATAGATGTAATCTTTTCAAGTGGTAAACAACTCCCTATTTCAGTCCGGCCATCTACTTATTCCCAAATACACATCAGACTTCCAAGTTACTGCCACACATTTTCTAGCTATCACACAGGCTTTTTTAATAATTTTTTTAATATTTATTCAATTTCCATTCAATGTCAAAAATATTGACATTGAGGAAACAACTTCTGTAACTCTTTCCAGCTTTATCTTTTAAATAAATTTACTGGTTTGGCAGCTGCAATAACTCTGCAAGTTGTGGCCTGGGAAACCGAGACCTGCCTGCTTTAACAATCTTTGCTTAAAGCAGATTGGACTTGTCTGGGCAGCTGCTGAATGAGTTTTGTGTGTCCACTGCCAGTTGCAACATTTCAGGGATTTTGTTCATCATCATTAACCAGAGAAATGCTGGCTAGAAGAAAGAAAGAAACTGGCTGGTCTTGCAGCACATGACAATGGCATTATGAAAGAAAATTAATGGAGAAAGACAGATAGCACGTGACACTGAATTCGTAAACATCACAAGAATTTGCATTGTTTGCTCGATCCATCTATTCAGATAATGGAGTGACATGTGCCACAAAGCATTTCACCTGAGTGACACATGGCATCAAGTATTCAATCCGATCGATACAAGAGTGCTCAAAGGAGGTGCTTAACTATGATTCCAGGAATGAAAGGATTATCATACAAGGAATGTTTGACAGCTTTTTATCTGTACTCCTTGGGATTTAAGAGAATGGTGGTGGTTGGCGGGGGTGGGGAAAATCTCATTGAAATAGTTCAAATGTTGAAAGGCATGGACAGGGTAGGGAGATGTAGAAAGGTTGCTTCCCACGGACGAAGAGTCTAGGCACAACAGGATTGAAGGATGTCCATTTGGAACAGAACGTGGTGTATCTATGGGTGCATTTAAGGGAGCAATTAGATTAGCCAGGGCATCAAAGGTTATAGGGAGAAGGCCGGTCGTTGCGGATGAGTGGGAAATGGATCAGCTCATGATTAAATGGCAGGGCACACTTGATGGGCTAAATAGCCTATTTCTGTTCCTGTCTTATGACATCACTAGTCATTGTATTACTTTCTTGACCCATCTATTCACAAACCTGAGTGGTTGCTGTAATTGAAAGCACAAAGGTGGGCACAGTCGAACAGCTCAAGTTAAGAAGCCGACCCTGAACCAAACAAGATGAAAAATTATTAAGATGACATTTTAAATCGTGCACGGTCAGTTAATTGCTTTTCAGTGTTTAGGTAGTTAAGCTAATAACACACATGCCCAATCCAGAAACACGTTCAAAACGTACCGAGCAGCTATGAAGTGAAGGGTCATTACTGAACTGCAGCAGGAATCTGTAGCCAAGCCCATCACTCCTTCCTTTCCTCATTATCTGGTGTCCACTGCTGCATTATTTTGTCATTTTCTTACACAGCTGTAAAAGGTGTAATCTGGCTAGTCAGGTTTTTCCCCCCCTCATTAATCTGTTGCTCAGAAGACTCTGGAATGTGAAACACTACTCCACATGGGATAAATGCAAAGAAAATTACAGCACAGAATACAACCACACACAGAAGAGGCCTTTTGGCCCACAATGTTGTGCTGACTGATGTAAACCTATTCCACAACAATCTAATTCCCACCTCGGATCCATAACGCTCTATTTTCTTTATGTTCATGTACCTGTCTAAATCGTCCCTGTGGTACCAGCGTCCCACCACCCCCAGCAAAGCATTCCAACACCCACTACTCTGTGTTTAAAAAAAACCTCTGATATCTCCTCCAAAATTTCCTCCACTCACCTTCAACAATGTCCTCTGGTATTTGCCATTGTCACCCTGAGGAAAAAGTACTGGCTATCCACACTATGTCTCTCAGAAGACAGAAGCCCTACTGTAAGTCAACCTTGCTTCACAAGTCTTGTTCTCCATTCCAGACAACGTCCTGGTAAATCTCCTCTGCACCTTCTCGAGATCATTCCTGCTCTGAGACAGCTAGAACTGAACGCAATTCTCCAAGTATGGTCTAACCAGGGTTTTATAAAGCTGCATCATTACCTCTCACAGCTCTTGAAATCAATCCCTCAGTGAATGAAGGCCAGCACTTGCAGGCTTTCATCTTCCAAGGACATTGAAACAAAATCAAGGACCAGCAAACTGAATTATCTCAATTCCACTCACAACTGTCACAAACTTCCTGAGAAAAAATTAAACTCACCCCTTCAGTTCTCAAATTACTGCTCTACCCTTGCCTGCACCCTGTAGCAGTCAAGCTCAATGGTTTCTTTTTCAAGAACACTCTGCAGCCCTTTGCCGAACGCTGAAGAAGCAATGAACAAGCTAATTGAATTAGGGCAATCTCACAGCTTTATGGTGTAAAATAGGCCACAGAAAAGCTGGAATAGCTCAGCAGATGTAGCAGCATTTACAGGAGGTAAAGATACATCTGTTTATGCAACTGGGAATCTGTAACAAAACTTTCATTGCACAAGGTAATAAACTTAATTCGTTCAGTTCTTTGGATGTTTACTCCATAAGCAGAATGAAACTTACAAACCTCAGCTAAAAGCACAACACGTTTCCCATCGGGCCAGATCACATGATCAACTTGAGACCTCACGCGTTCCCAGGTGAGTTCAGGAGTTCGGAGACTGGC
Organism: Narcine bancroftii; assembly: GCF_036971445.1. Taxonomy (NCBI): domain Eukaryota; kingdom Metazoa; phylum Chordata; class Chondrichthyes; order Torpediniformes; family Narcinidae; genus Narcine; species Narcine bancroftii. Next base: position 251,040,491 of record NC_091473.1, read on the forward strand.
CTATGCAGGAGAAAAAAAATCTTTAAAAAAAAATACAGCACAAAAACATCAGAAAACAGGCAGAACGAGAAATTCAGCATGTTTTACTTTGAATTGCTTAATCACCAAAAAATTAATTCACATCTTGCTCAATATCTTCCCAACTTTGTAAAATTTAAGGGTTACAGGCCCTTTTGGCCCACGCCCCCCAATTACACCCAACTGGCATGTACAAAACTGGGGTTCATTTTAGATTTTTGTGAACAGAACTAATATTCACAACATGAAATTTCAGGCTGTAGACTGTAGAAACATAGCGTGGAAGGGGGCCACCAAGTCAGCATGAAAGGAGGTATTTTGCCATTGTATTGGGATTATTTCCTTGAATTCTGGTTCCCCCGCACACTTTCCGAAACTTCAGTAATTTTTTTCACGTATGCAATTTCATCTTTTATTTGTGATAAGCACTTCCTTACCACGTCAATCTCGGTGTTGGAATGACCCATGTTGCAAACAATGCACCCATTTTTCATCCGGTCAAGCTGTTCTCTGGTAACGACATTTTTGTTACCTAAAATTAGAACAGATTAATTTAAACAAAGATGATACACAATTAATGTTTTACAATGCTTAAAAAGCTATGGAACAATTCAGAGAAGTCTGCTCAGTCATGGCAGGATCTCAGGGAAAACCACGTCAGGCAAACTATTTATGATCAGAGTTGACAAGCCACTTTGCCTAAACGAGCCATTTGGTATCACAAATACAAAGTGCACTGGATGTTTTTGTTCTTGAAGCAGAATTTAAAACAATGCAAGGGGAAGATGAATTGCATTTTATTTGTTTATTTTATAGATTTTAAAATCATCATTTGAATTTTGCGCCATTGGACAAAATGATATTTTCATTGGATGTTTTTCAAAGAACAGACATTGAAAACCCAATTTTATTTAAACTTGCCTGTAATCAAATACGTACATCTATTTCGGCATTTAAACACCACAGTCAGTAAATGAAGATATTGGGCACGTCACTGCCCCAATCGTAGAGTCTTCAGTTTTTCTGAGATTTGTCAGCATGTCTTACCCCATCCCTGAACTCACTTGAAATCCAATAATGGCAATTACAATGGACAAACTGGGGGCTTAATTAAGATATTATCCGTGCTGTAATAACAAATGAATCCTTCTGGTACCTGTACAGGTAATGATCAAATCTCCTTGTCGTATGACTTCATTCAGCTTCATCACACGAAATCCATCCATACTGGAGAAGAAAACATTTTTATGGTGAAAATCTTTGCTTTAGATTCAAGAATCAACTTATGGGCTTTACCTGTTCAACAAGCACCTGCTGAAGACTCATTATAATTACTTGCAACTTGAGAAGCATTACAAGATTAGACTATCTCAGGCATATCAGGCTATTAGGTGTTATATACACAAGATCACCCTGGTTCAAGTGGATTCGGCTGGGTTTATAGCAGAGTTCTGATTTTAGATTAGGTAGGGAAAGATGGTCTTTAATTTTATAATTTCTGGTCAAACTGCATTAAATAGTTAGCTAAGCATATTAAAAGGCCACATCTGGAGTACTGTGTGCAGTTCAGGTCTCCTTACTTCAGAAAGGGTGTACTGGCTTTGGAGTTGGCACAGAGGAGGTTCACCAGGTTAATGCCAGAAATGAAGGGGTTGGCCTATGAGGAGAAATTGACTGTATTCTTTGGAATTTAGATTAGAGGGGATCTTATAGAAATACATAAAATTATGAAAGGTACAGAAAGGTAGGCAAGTTGTTTCCATTGGTGGGGGAGTCCAAAATTCAGGGTAGTAGATTTAGGACAGAGATGAGGAGGAACTGCTTTTCCCAGAGGGTGGTGAATCTGTGGAATTCGCTGCCCATTGAAGCAGTGGAGGTGACCTCAGTAAATATATTTAAGACAAGGTTGGATAGATTTTTACATAGCAAGAGAATTAAAGGATATGCAGAAAACAGCAGGTTAGGTATCTATCACCCGATCAGCCATGATCTCATTGACAGGCCGGATGGCCGACTCCTGCTCTTATTTCTTACGTGCTAAAAAGAAATCCACAAGAAAGTAACTGCAACCAAATAATTTCCTTTTTCATAATAAAGAATCAAGGTTTTGAAATATAATACCTTCTCCAAGTGTTTTTATTTAAAATAAAGACTTGCAGTGATGAATGTAGGTGAAGATAAAGAAATGCAGTGAAGTTCCCAATGCTTTTGGATGCACAACAATTTTCAAATTAAAAGGGAAAACTGTAATCCAAAGTTAACTTACACATTATGAAATTAAAAACCCAAATGAATAAAATCGTCCACTGGGTAATGTGACGGATGATGTTATATTTTATATTGTATATAGATGTTTTATAGGAGATAAATTGTGACAGTTTTTTTTTACTGTAGGTCACATGCAAACACTTCAAAACATATCTCACAAAATGCCAGAGCTCTGCTCAACCCAGACAGTCCAGGCTCCGGGTGCCTTTGAAGAATGCCTAAAAGGACTTCACAGGTAGGAGTTAATTGGACCTGCTGTGGAGTAATGGATTATTGTTTTGGAAAGCAACAGATGAACGATCTCAGAAGATTAGGTCCAGAGCTGCAGTCTGTCAGAGTGCAGTTGGCTGCTCTAAGAGGGTCGTGTGGTGCGCTTGCGCTCGCTCTCTCTCTCTCTTGAAAGAGAGAGAGAGAGAATTAATTCAGTTTCAGTTCTACTGTTCAGCAGCAGCTCCTGGGTCTAGAACAGGACAAGCTGGCAAACGTCTGAAACCCCATTTTGAAGACGGGTTGTGAGTTCTTAGTTCAGCCTGGTCAAAGCCGTTGTGGTCCACGTAAGAGGAGAGGACTGGCTGTATAATGTTTCACTTAAAATAAGCAAACTCTGTGTGGTGACCTGAAAGAAAGAGGTTATCATCTGGAAAACCCTAATGGGGCAAGTTTCTTCAGCAAGACACTGAAGTCGATGATCAGAAGGAATCAGTTGTGTCCAACGAGCAACAAATCTCTCTCTGAAAACTGACAAGAACCTTCCTGAGCAGTAACCATTTACCTTTCGAGCACCAAAGCCTGGTGAAGATTCATAAATGTTAAATTCTGTGTACAATCCTATTTTCATGTTTAAAGATAATTAAAAGTAACTTTTGTTTAAGTAACCATTTGTCTTGGTGAATTTCTATTGCTGCTGGGTTTTGGGATTCTCCTGGCTCATATCAGTACAATATTTCTAAAAAGAAACACAGATCAAATGAGGGTGTAAATGAGTAATACAAGTTAAAGCAATTACTGCAGCAGATAAATGGCAATTAAGTCACTTCAATCCGAAGGATTTTACTAACCATAGTCCTTCCGCTTCCCCCATTCCCCAGCCAAAGGACGATAGAGCTACAATGAAAAGCCAGCTTACCAGGCCTGCAGAGCACAAATCGGATCAATCTCCGTCACGTACACAATGGCTCCAAGTGCCTTCAGAGCTGCACAACAACCTTTGCCAACCTGTGAAAACATTAAAAAAGGAACATGGCAATATCTTTTTCTCCCTTTACTTTCTTTTATTTTGATAGTGAATTAATTTTTACCTGCAAGGGCATTGGACCAGCGAGGGCCTCAGCGGCTGAGGGGCCCACGCAGGCTGCGGGCAACTTGCAGTTGGGGGACCCGCACAGGCTGCGGGCTGCTGGAGAATGGTTCGTGGGGACCAGCCATCGGAGCCGGGATTCAACAGGGCAAGAAGGGCTCCTGAGTGTGTCGGAGGTTTAGATCTGGAGCTTGGGTAGCCGATAGATCGAACAGGAGTCTGTACGGCTGCAGAAGCGCTGGAGGCGAATCCATGGACACTCAGTGACTCAGAAGGGACTCAATTTTGCTTCTTTCTCTCTTACTGTAAAGGGCGCAGGGAATACTCATGGTGACTCTGCCTTACGACAGGCAAAAGTTAGAGCACATTATGTATATTGCTTGGCAATACAAGGAACCTTGATTCACTAGCAAATAAATTAAAAACAGAAAATGTATAGTCATTGTGGAGAATATAAAGATTTAAAATTTGAAGTGAAGCAGAAAATGTTGGAATGATACAATTGGCCAGTCAGCGTCCAAATAAATCCCCATGTAGACAGCAGTCCATCAAGGATTTGACCGTGTAGCAACCCTGATCTCAATCTAATGCTTTGCACAACTTCAATTTCACCTCCAACAACCTCCTTTCAGGTGTTGAATTATTATACAGAAAAAAAGTGACAGTTTATCCTTCATTTCAACGCTAAAATCAGGATCATACCAACATTGCTTGTGTATGTGTACGCTCTGGGAGTGAGCTCCAAACCATCATTTTCTTTCCAATGAAGCAAGAAAGAAGACTAGTCTTACTAGGCATTCAGTACAAAAAGGTTCAACTGCAACTTGATCTTGCTACACAACAATGCATCATCTCCCCCTGCCCTAATCAAAAACTAAACACGAAACTCAGGTCAATGTGAATCACTTCACATCTGTTAGGAGCCACAAGCAAGGTAGACATTATGAACCGTATCAATTAACCAGCACCCTCTTCAGCTAAAGTGTTTATAAAGATCAGGGTCCCAAATTCATCGGTTAGCTCATAAATGCAGCACGTGGGAAATCTGGGACAGTACAATTGTCCCCAATGACCACACCTGCAAGAAGTGCATCCAGCTGCAGCTCCTGGGAAACTGAGTTAGGGAGCTGGATGAATTCCAGATCAATCAGAGTCAGTAATAGAGAGGGGCTTCAGAGAGACGGTCATCCCCAAAAATCAGGAGGCAGGTAGCTGAGTGACTGTTGTTTGAGGAAAGGAGGTAGGTAGACAGAGCAGAGCACCCCTCTGGCCATTGCCCTAAACAATAAGTATACAGTTTTGGATAATGTTGGGGGTGGGTGGGGTAAACAATCTACCAGGGCAAATTGTACTGGTGTCACATCTCTGGCACAGAAGGGAAGTGGGGAGGAGAGCTACGGTGATTGGGTACTCATTAGTTAGGCAAATAACCATAACCATATCACCATTTACGGAGCGGAAACAGGCCATGTTGGCCTTTCGAGTCCACACCGGTTCTTAAGACCCACTAGAATTCCATCAGCTCTTGTTCCATGTCCTCTTCCTACGACATCACACCATGCCCCTTTAGAGATACCTTTAAAGTAGTTAATTTACTTCTCAATCCAACATTTAGTACTTGGATCTTGGTAAATTATTATCTGGTAAAGGTTTTTAATGGAAGGTAAAAATGTTGAGGTTCTACCTAAAGTAAGTAGATTTGGAGTGTATAATGAATCATATAATGAGATCAGGAGATTCTGTGAACAAGATTAAAATCCACCAGATGGTATGTTGCCTCCCAGATGCCAGGGTCAGGGATGGCTCTGATAGAATTCACAGCATCTGGAGGGGGAGGGGGAGAAGCCAAATGTCATGACATTGACAGGAGTAGTGATGAGGTCCTGAAGAGGGAATATAGTGAGTTAGGAAAGAAGTTAAAAAGCAGGTCCTCAAGGGTCATAATCTTGGGATTGCTGTCCGTGTCACGCCCCAAAGAGGGTAGGAACAGGAAGGTGTGACAGAGAATGCATGGCTGAAGAGATGGCGCAGGGGTTCAGATTTGTGAATCACTGGGATCTCTTACGGGGAAGGTCTGACCTGTACAAAAAGGACGGGCTACACCTGAACTGGAGAGGGACCAAAATGCTGGCAGGCAGGTTCGCTAGAGGAGTTGAGAGGGTTTAAACTAGTTTGGCAGGGAGTGGGAATCAGAATGTTAGTGCAGAGAATAGACATGAGGTCAAAAGCAGGCCAAACACTTCCCATATGATAACCCTTTCATTCCTGTTGCATCTATTATTCTAGCCATTTGCAAACTTTTTGACTATCCCTCCCCAACCCCCTTCCCCAGAACTCTGCTCAAAACTGATGAGCCATCTTCCCTGTGAAGCAGTCAGGTTTATATAGTTTCTTCTGCACTTCTCTCCTACTGACTCCATTAAAAAAATTATGATTTCAGTCCATGGCCCCCTCTTAAATATTCTGTGGCCCCCCTGGTGGGGAGGGGGGAGTGCATATGACCCCATTGAGAATGGCTGTCTAACCCATCTGGGAAATAGACAAGAAGATGTTACACAAGGACCCTCCAGATAAATTAGGGATTATTCCTTAATGTTAAAAAGGCCTGAACAGTCAGCTGCATGTCTTTACCTCGACTATACAAATTATGCTATGTGACCTGTTGAGTTTCTCTGGCATTCAGTTTTTACAACAATCACAGCGTCTCCAGACTTTGGTGTTTCACAACATTGAAGTGGAAAATGTTTGCTCTATAAGAGATGCATTTGGTATTGTGAAAGCCCCATTTACAAGGTGGTATAGAAAGTGAGTGGTATTGACAAGAGTACAGATCAAAACCTTCAAGCATATTTCCAACAAAATTGATAATTGAATGTAATTTCTATACTTGCAAGAAGGGGAAATGATATGCATAAATGCACAAATATATTTTGCTATGTTTCTGTGACAATTGCCAGAAGGCTAACTGTTGAGTACTCACTTCATTTTCTTCATGACAGTACCTCAATCATCAGACACAAATGAATCACATACATCTCACAAAGTTACAAAATTCAAGAGCTGCCACTTACACCAAACTGGAATGAATGCTAGCTGACAATATTTGAAGTTTAAATAAAGAAGAAAACCTATCAGACAAATAGTTCAACAGGAGGTTGTCAGAAGGACCTTACCTCTCCATAGCCACACACGACCACTTGCTTTCCACCAAACATCACGTCCGTTGTTCGCTTTAACCTACAAAAAAAACATGAGACTCACTGTTTCAAGGTTTTACAAGAGCAGGGCTGACTTAAACCAAAATAGGAAGGTTCAAGAGTGTATTTTAATTTTTAAGCACTCGCACAGAAATGGACAACTATCCTTCAGATGAATTGGGTGATAGCGAAAATGCACACCAAAATCCAAAACTGCAGGAGTTTCGGCAGTTCTTGTGGAAAAGAAGATGTGCATGGACAGGTCCAAATGCAAAATCTCCTCATGGCTTAGTTGACTGCTTGGCTGAGCTATCCACAGCAAAATGCCCTTGAATTTGAACATCCTGACGTAAACATAATTTGTCATTCTCAATTCGTCATCAGGTCTTTAGACTAGCACGACGACAGTATCTATGCAACAATGAGTGTTGTGATTGTTGTGGGACAGCGTGGAATGCGCAACTCTATCACAACACCAGGTTTCAATCTGGCCCTGTCGCTAAAGAGTTTGTATGTTCTCCATGTGTCTGCGAGGGTTTCCTCCAGGTGCTCTGGTTTTACTCCCACCCTTCAAAGGGCTTTAGGTTAATTAGGGTATTCAGGTGGCACGAACTCATAGGCCAGAAGGGCTGGTTACCGTGCTGTATTTTACAATTTTTAAAAAACCTTTTTTTTTATTTAAATTAATATAAGTTATAACAGTTTCAAATGGGGAATGGACCACAAATATTAGTCTTGCCTACATCCGTATATGGGAGAACATAAGGTGATTATTAGAACATTCTAAGAGTATGAAAACCTTGCAAAAGGAAAAATGGTAAAATATGTCCCTCTAGGGTTTCAATCAGTAATCTCAAGTACAAATTTGAGGGGTTTCTTGGGCTAGACAAGTTTTTATGGTGATCTTAAAGCAGCTTCAATGTTTCTTTTGCATGAAATCCATCTCTCATCTTCTGATGTTCTGGCCTTACAAAGCCAGCAACATTAAAGTGAAATAGCTGGATTTATTTAGCCCTAGTCTGGGATAAGGGTGTCAATTTGAAAGATGCAAATCATTGCGGAAATGATTTCACTAATTATACCAGTGAGTAACAAGCAGAAAAATCCAAATAAAATCCTTGTATCCTTACCCATCTAAGATGGATTCCCTGCAGCAGTAGAGATTATCAAATTTTTGTTTGGTAACTGAGTCATTCACATTCATGGCTGGGACACAGAGCTTACCCGCCTTAGACAACTGATACAATCTGTAATTAAATAATACAGGAACACTTTAATACAAGATCACTTTACTAATGTTATGAGCATAATAATATGACAGCATGTTCTGGCCTGGCACCCAATTTAAATGTGTTTATACATTTACATCATCCCAACTCCTCCCAGTTGCTGATGCAGAATCACATAATGGTTACTCCATAGAAGGCATTTCAGCCCTGCGAAGTAGCTCCGCCTTTCCTTTCACCTACTTGCAAAGTAGCTCCGCCTTTCCTTTCACCTACCTGCGAAGTGGCTCCGCCTTTCCTTTCACCTACTTGCGAAGTAGCTCCGCCTTTCCTTTCACCTACTTGCGAAGTGGCTCCGCCTTTCCTTTCACCTACTTGCAAAGTGGCTCTGCCTTTCCTTTCACCTACTTGCGAAGTAGCTCCGCCTTTCCTTTCACCTACTTGCGAAGTAGCTCCGCCTTTCCTTTCACCTACTTGCGAAGTGGCTCCGCCTTTCCTTTCACCTACTTGCGAAGTGGCTCCGCCTTTCCTTTCACCTACTTGCAAAGTAGCTCCGCCTTTCCTTTCACCTACTTGCAAAGTGGCTCTGCCTTTCCTTTCACCTACTTGCGAAGTAGCTCCGCCTTTCCTTTCACCTACTTGCGAAGTAGCTCCGCCTTTCCTTTCACCTACTTGCGAAGTGGCTCCGCCTTTCCTTTCACCTACTTGCGAAGTGGCTCCGCCTTTCCTTTCACCTACTTGCAAAGTAGCTCCGCCTTTCACCTACTTGCGAAGTAGCTTCGCCTTTCCTTTCACCTACTTGCGAAGTAGCTCCACCTTTCCTTTCGCCCACTTATCTCACTGCCCTTTGACATTTTCCTCATCATGACTCGTCCACCAGTCTTCGCATGGGGAAAGAGTTCTCAATCGACCCAGAGTGCAATTCATTAACTGAAAGAAACATTTTCCAGGAATGCATGCTTTTGCAGGATCAAGAAATTACTGTACAGTATGCAAGTTATTTTGCCTTGTTATTTGATTGTTATTACACGGAAGATTATTTGACCCACAGGCTACGGGAAAACCAATCACACACACATTCTGTCAAATGGGGAGACCAGAGAGAAATCTTTCAGGAGTCACATTAAAAATGCTTTTGCTTGAAGAGGGCAATATAACTGCGAAAACTACAAAACATTGTCAGCCAAAGGCATTAGGGAATATAAGGAGAATGCAGGTACATGAAACTAAATTACAGATCCTACCCATTAGCGTCTGCAGTCATTAGTATTAGATGCACTCTATGGGTGAACGAGCGTTTTACAGAGGGCTGCATCTATTCTTACTTTTGGACTCTCCACCACCTTTTGCTTTCTCAAATGATCCCACCACTTCCTCATCTGCCCAAGTTTCTATACCTCCACCTCCTTTAGCTTTGTAACTTTTATATTTTAATCCTTTCCTAATTTTTCCTACCACAAACTTATTTTCTGCATTTGGGTTTCTCTCCCATATTTCCACCAGCTTGCCTCATTTAGAAGTCTGCCCACTGTTACCAAACTTTGGCACCTGCTAAAAATGGAACGATTCAGACAAAGGGTCTTGGACCAGAAATGTTAACTCCATTTCTCTTTCCGTGGACACTGCCTCGTTGTTAGGCACAGATTGTTCTGTTTTTTGTTTTTTTTAAGCATTCAGACTATTTTGATTTTGTAATGTTCCTCGTGGATGATCTTAAAAAAAATGTCATTAAAGTTTGCGCAGCAGCGATCTTCGTTCGTTTCCATTATTTCATTACCCACTTTCACACAATGTCACGACTTCTGTCACTTATCCCTATTTTACTGAAGGTTTTGACAAACTGTCTTCTACTCCCACCTGTGCACGCCTGTTACACTTTCCTCTACAATGCCTCTGATCTTCTTAAACACGTTAGGATATTTCTTATAGACCCAGTGAGTCAAATCTCCACCATCATCCAGAATCTATAAGGAAGCAGAAACAAAAAAAATTTGGCAACTTTTCCAAATGCAACTCAATCAGGGAAATTGACCAAAGGCTACATTATCTTAACTTTTTCCTCAGAGAAATGAAAATTATGAGGCAAAACCATTTTAAGCGTTCAGTCTACCACTGTGATATTATCTAGCGCATTTTACCCATTGCATTACAATTATACTATGCTCTCCTCTCATGGGAGAACCTAGAACTAGGGTTCACTGTTCAAAACTAAATAGTTGCCCATTTAAGGCAAATAAGGCAGAAGTTTCTCTCTAAAAAGGCCACGTCTTTGGCATTCACCTCAAATGGCAATAGAAGCAGAACACTTTCATATTTTTAAGCCAAAAATAGATGTACTAGATAAGCAAGGGAATGGATGTCTACCAGGAAAGGTAAGAATATGGAGAAAACAATCAGAATAGCCACTGAGAACATTAATAAAGGATTAATCTGCAATGATTAAACAGCAGTAATAGGCACTTGTTTGTTTTCAGTTGAATTTCGAGGTAACAAATTTAATGAAAAATGAATAAACAGTGTTCACTAGTTCAAGAGTGCAGCAGCCTAGAACAGGGTCTCCGGCCCAACTTGTCCATTTTGTCAGTATTGACTTGTTCCATTGGTTGGGATTTGGTCATTATACCTCCAACCCCTATTTAAATGTTACTGTACGTGCCTCCAACAGCTCAGTCCACATACTGTGTAGAAAAAGATACCCCTCTTAAATCATTCTTTTCCCATCTCAAAATATCTCTTCTAGTTTTAATCTCCCCTAATCTGGGAAAAATAGCAATATGCATGACCCTTTCCCCTTCATCTCCCCCCGACCGCATCCTGCGCTTCAGAGCAAAAAGTCTCCACCTATCCTCATAACTTGAACCCATTGGTGTTCTCGTGGGCATTCTCGTGGGCATTTTCCACATCCTTCCCAGTTTAGTAACATATTTCCTATGGCTGGGCAAACATAAGAAGTCATATGCACAAGTACAACATACAGATGCACTGATATACTTGCTGCAGCCACACAGGTACGAAAAATACACTATAAATTAAATTACAAGAGAAACAACTACATGAAAAAGGATAAATAATCAGTGACAGTTAGGGCAAAAAAAGGGATGTTGCAACCAAAATATAATAGTGCAGTCAGATTTTTGGTGGTCCCAAAGTAGTTTATGGTAGGGTAATAAGAGCAAGGAAAAACTGTTCTTGAACCGAGAGGCACTGAACTTCAGGCTTCTGGACCTTCTGTCTGAGGTAGCAGTGGGGATCAGGTTGTGAGCAGGGTGATGGGGATCCTGTATAATGTTGACTGCTTTTTCAGGGCAGCATCCGACATGAGTATCTTCAAACGATGGGAAGGCAGTGCCTGTAATGGGCTTGGCATAGGAAACATGCTCTCCAACGTAAGAACATGGGTGGTAGCAGGACCATCTGTACCAGGCTTGGAAGCCAGAGATATCATGGCTTGATACAGGAATGTAGCCTGAAGAAAAAAAAAGGCAGCTGCAATCAGAGCTACTCCATAGCAAGCTAAAACAAAAGAATACCCAGGATGCAGAGTTACCAGGTGACAGGACATGTGGGTCCCTGCTGATCACGCGCTGCCAATGAAGTAATTGATTGTACACTCATCAATACCTGTCTGGTTCAGTGCCAACAGTGTTGAATGAACAGGTATATCTCATCTTCAAACGTAAGAATGCCATGTTTTGCACAATTGGAGATAATTGAATGGCGAACAGGACCTTCTCTCTCCCTTCAGGTGCTCAAGGTTGATCAAGTAAATAGGTTTGTTTAATGTAAGAATGGAAGCATACAAGTGATTCTAAGTCTACCCAGCCACATCAAGACCATCAGACACAAGAAAAAAAATAGGCTACTCAGCCCATCAAATCATGAACAGATCCATTTTCCCACTGCCTGGCCTTTTACCTGGAACCTTTGATTTCCTGGCTAACCAAGAACTTATCAACCTCTGCCTTAAAAGCACCTAATGACAACTGACAAAACACAACTGCCTGGGGCAACAAATTCCACAGATTCACCACACCTGCTAATTCAACAGCAGAACAGAATCAAAAGTCTGAGCAGGCCTACTCCTAATTCATGTGCTATTAAATTTATAGGTCACCATTTTGTTTTGCAATCTAGAATTATTATTCTTGATGAGATCATAATGAAGAACTTTCTCAACTTCTGAAATAAGACTTTGCTTGGGTATCACTGGAGTTTGTTTGATGAGGGCAATCATCTTGGATCAAGGTTAAGCAATAAAGTGGAAAAGAAAATTAAACTTTCCATATTCAAGGTGAATATTAGCAAGGGCTCTATTTGAATCCCATAAAAATAATTCTGGAGATAAGAAAAATAAACAGACGTTACCTTAAAGGTCACTCTTGCCTTTAGTTAATCTGATCCCAATTTTAGAAACCTTAATTGTTATACAAGCAAAGAAAGATTACAGTGCGCGGAGCAACTTTTCACTACTTAAGCTGCAGATACAGAGCATGGCCTCAATTAATTAAAATTCCAAATTCCACCTTTTGGAATATGAGGCAGAAGGTACAGAAACCTAGGTTTAAAACCATTTTAACCGGTTTGAAATTTTGAAAAATGAAAACAAAAAAGCGTAGTTTTCAGCAATTAAAATTCGTTAAAATATGGATTATATGATGTACATGGAATCTGTTCCCAGGAAGAATTTTCATTCCAGGGCCACAGGGGGGCAACAATGCTCCCAGCAGGATGTGTAATAGACCTTTGTGGAAAACCCTCAGAGAGGTAAATTCTGAGGAAGAATCATGTGGGTTACCATCCTCGGACAGTCATCTGTCCTACAAATTGCAAGAGTTGGTGACAGAAAGGGCCAAGAAGTAGAGAGAATGGTCATGGAGATTGCTGCATGAAGATGGGTTCCAAAAATAATTTTCATCCAGGTGTTAAAAGTTTCCTCCTATTCCCACATTATATTTGAGGTCACTTTGATATTTCCTGTTGCAAGAAGACAATGTAGCTGGAATGCAACAGAGCGCTAGAGAAGGTTTGAAGTTTTAAAAGATTTTGGTTACAAAAAGTAGATTAATGGGGCATGCCTTCAAACATTCACCAGCACTCCATTCCATCCACGCCGAATTCTGGAAAGGGGGGGGGGGGGAAAAAGTTTTGAAGAATCAAAACATTTCCTCATAGCTGGGGAACAACTAAGCACGAGTGAAGGACAAGCAAGTTTACTGAAGGAGGTTAAATAATTTTGTTCTTATAAACTTAAAGTTACCCTTAAAGCAGTGACCTTAATTGCACATTATTAACTGTAAACATTTTGAATCCGAAAACTTCCCCACTTGTTAAACTTCCAGCAAGGTTTGGGAAATTATGAACAATTTTCCTTTAACCCTGAGATCTGAAGCCAGAATCATCCCCAATCTGTGGCAGGAAAATTGAATGGAAGCGGAATAGTACACAACTTTCCAACTCAAAGCATCTTCACTTTTATCTGCGGCAACACAAATTGGAAGAAAACAAGCCTCTAAAAAAATTCGGGGTAGAACAGTCAGCGACACGGTTAGCAACGCTATTGCAGTGCCAGCGACCAGGGTTCGAATCCGCCGTTGTCCCTAAGGAGTTTGTACGTTCCCTTTGTGTCTGCATGGGTTTCCTGGCACCGTTCAAAAACATACGGGGATGATTGTTAGGTTAATTGGTCACATGAGTGTATTTGGGTGGTGCGGCTCATGGGTCAAAGGCCTTGTTACCGTGCTGTGTCTCTACTTTCAAACAAAACATGGAAAACCACTTATTATAATTTGAAAGTAGATTGAAAATGAATTTACCTAAGGGATGAGAAAGGGATATCGACCAAAAACAAGCATCTGGGTCTAGATCAGTTAGAAACCTGGTTGGCCCAGGTGAGTTGGGCAACAGGGTCTGTTTCTGCGCTGTATAATTCTATGAAACATTTCTAAAATTGCTATAAAGAAAGCAAGTTCAGGGCCAATGACCATAAACAGAGTTGGTGGTGGATGTAATGGTTTGGAAGAAGATAAGTGAAAGCATCAATGCTCCAGTGCCTTCAACCTGCACACAAAAGTGACTCATTTACCATATTGGGTTGCCAGCCGTTCATGTTCACACAACAATCGATGCACCACCAGAAATCATCTTCTGACTCGCCCTTCCAAGCGAACACAGCAAATCCTGAGGGGTGTGGGGTGGGAATAGAAAAACCATGGTGAAAGGTGGCTTTGAACTTTGACGAGCTTGAAGGGATTCAAAGGTGGGAGCAGAGTTCAAGAGTGACAGGTGAGATTCAGAACAGATTGGCCAGAATTATTGGACTACTTGCCAAGCTCAGTTTAAAGAAAAATCTTCAGTGCAGTGATGGGAAAGGAAGCATCAATTAATCATATCCCCTGACGGTCAGAGGGCAGATCTGATGCTTTTAGTTGATGGTAAGTCATGGGTGAGAGCATCCTAGCCATATTACAATCTTGCTTAATGTTTGCTTTAGCCATAGATATTTTAGAAACAAAGTACATCTGCCAGCATCATCTACATTTGTTGTCACAGCAAGGAGGTTGGATTAATCACTTTTTGCTGGTACAGGTGCTCCCCTACTTACGGTTTTTCAGTTACGATGATGTGAATCCATACCTTCTATTTCGAATTCCGATCTGTCGGAAGTTGAGCAGGCACCTGTACCATGCATTTTTCATAAAACAGATGCCATATTTTACCATTGAAATCCTTTTAATTTTTAAGAAATTGATAAAATCAGAGTAGAATCATTCCATCACAGGAGGAGGCTACAATTTGGCCCATCAAATCCTTGCCAGCTCAATATTTACCTTTCCTCACCACCCTCAACATCACTTTACCTGAAGTAAAATCCAATTCACCTTTGAAGGCCCTGATCAATTCTGTTTCTACTATCACCCCAGGTAACAAGCTCCAGAACAGGGAATGAACTGCTAGAGGAAACCGTGGGTCAGGCAACATCAAGGGATTAAAATGTTCAATGTTTCAGGTCGGGTCCAAGATGGTGCCTGAGGCATTGAGTTCCTCCAGTAGCTGCAATGTTTATGCATCTCAACAACTTCCCAATACTTACAACCCCCTTGCATTTTAGATTCAATATTTTCAAGTTGTATGCCCTGATCTTGGCCCTTTTAGGACTCTGAACATAGACGAGGAACTCAGCCGGTCTCAGCATCTATTGGAGGTAAACGTATATCAGTGATGTTTCTGGATTTGACCTTTCTTCGAGGCCTGTTTTGAGGAAGGGTTCAGGGCCGAAAAGACTGCAGACTTTTGTGTTTCACCCCACTTATGACTGCTCAAAGTTTATGACACCTTCCCTGCGAAGCAGTTGTTTAGTTGGGGTTTTTTTCTGTACTTCTCTCCAACTGACTGCATAAAAATATTTTACGATTTCAGTCTGTGGCCTCACCTTAAATGTGCTGTGGCTCCCGTTGAGAATGGCTGGATTAGAGCATATACAAAACATGATATTAAGTCTAGAACACTGCTTTCTCCGTTCCAAACTACCAATTCTTGAGCCGACCTACAGCTCCAGCATTGACCGAATAGCAGGATCTGAGCTCATGCAGTCAGCAGTGAAACACTGGAACTTGCCACTGACCTCAAAGAAAATTTATTTGAAAAGTCTCTTGATTTTTAGGGCAAGGACATGCTTTTTCGATGTCAGGCTACAATTCAAAGACATTCCTGGTATCCCAGCCAATCACATTAAGCTCATAAACCCTAAAGAATCTTTAACTTTTTAAAAACCTTGCACTGAGCAATAAAATGTCAAACTAAGTAGTGTTTAGCTTTAAACTACTCTCATTTGAAAATATTTGAATGGGGAAATTATAGGACACAGATAAAGCAGGCTTTTTGGGGGCTGGATAGTTTATGTGGCTATTTTAACCACTATAAACTCATTTGGAGGGGAAGAGGAAGATTTTTTTTAAGTTCAGCACGTGCAGAACTCCAGTTCCATCCAAGTGATGTTGGGTGACTGTGGTAGAGATGGTGGCAATGTGGGTCAAAGGAGTGCTGTGTCACTGACAGCAATGTGGGGACTCCTGAACACATGCAAAAATCCCAAATTAACATCAGTTTTATGGCAAACAAAAAAGACAGTAAATATCAACGGTTTTGTGGTCATTTTGAACTGGACAACTAATTTCTGGTATCCATTCAAAATTCTGAGCTTCATTTAAATTGCTCATAATAATATTAAAAGAACTAACCATAAGCAAGTTATTAAGTGTAGGAAAAGGTTCAAGTTATGGCTTAGCATATTCGCAATAAGCCAAACATTTGCTTCCTGGTTTGGGTTTAAAGGCAGGAATTTTACACCATTCTAATTCCCCAAGTGGCAGCGAAGTTTGGATCCTGGGAAAATGACAAATGCATCTGCCCAAAGCCACTGTTTTCTGCTGGTACTTAGTACATAGACCAATTAAACCTTTTCCTTACCCTAAAGTAGGAAGGATCACTTTCTGCCAAAAGAATAATAAGGCTCATTCATCTCAATCAAGGGGCAGTAAACATTCCTCATTCCCTTATACTGCACATCTACAGGACTCTAATTCCCACAGAAGAGTGCAGGTTCACAGTCTAACAGCTCCTTACTAATCATGAGTGCAATATAGATGTAAAAATAAGTGAGATCTTTTCCCAGTGTTGCATGCAAGTAAGCTGCTGTAAAAATAAATAAGCCATTAACTTTCACCTGAAGTGTAAGACATTTCAAACCCTTTTGTTAGCAATGTGACTGACAATACTTGGGATACTACAACGTTCTGACACTAATTTTATAGGGGCATCTGCATATGTTCCCTTTACATCCACAAGAATTTGACAACAAAAATATTCCGTGGGAAAAGATATCGATGTTTCTGAATTGACCTCAGTAGGCACTGCAGTCCTGGATGATAACATCATTTTTAAATTTGCCTTCTTCATGACTACCATTGGCAAGATAGAGGTTTAACTAAAGCAAAGATCTTCTCAGTGGCAAATCCTGGTGCCACAAGCATCCCTCAATGAAGATGCAAAGTTAGTTATACTTTGCCGTTCCAGTCAGTGAATTTGGAGATCTGCAGCTGGTATCGAAGAGAGTTCCAAGTGAGGCAAGTTTCACTTTGAAGATTTAGATCGGCGTTCTGAAGAGATCTACAGTACAGCCGGTGCCTTGGAACAGCTGGGTCCTTGTTGAGGCTGGGACAACATTCCTGAATCCATGTCGATTTTTACCTTGATTCATTAGCTCTGCAGGTACATATATTCATGGCCTCTTATTAATTGTGGTTAAACAAACACCATTTCTATCAGTTGCAATGAAAATGTTGGGCTGAGGTTACACAGAGGTACAGAAACCTCACAAAACACAGACCTCATATTCACCTGATCTGAGAGTGGGCTGAGAGCAGGTCTTTGAGGGATTGTAGCAGCAGAAAAAAAAATGGATACCAAATCCCAGGCAGCTATGTTCTTATGAGTAAATATCATGAATTCAGTGAATTTCTGTCAATTCAACTCCTCTTGTTAATTCAGTCGCCACACACGACCGGAAATAGCAAACCTTACAGTGAGGGACCTAACTTTTCAATCACTACTAAAAATTAAATTCAGAATCACAGAACAAAAGAGAACAAGGACAAAGTGACTGTTGTTAGAAGTAGCTGACTAGAATTTACTTTTTGAGGAGACACTTACCAAAGCCCTTTCTACAGTTTATCCATGTCATAGGTTGGGAAAAACCCAACACCCAACCCCAACCCACCAATTTTCCCCTGCAACCGCTGCAACCGTGCCTGCCTGTCCCGCATCGGACTTGTCAGTCACCAACGAGCCTGCAGCAGACGTGGACATTACCCCTCCATAAATCTTCGTCCGCGAAGCCAAGCCAAAGAAAGAAAGGTTGGGTTCAGCTACAAGGACAAGTATAACAAATTCTATCGAGTAAGTCGTTGTGCTGTGATTGGAACCCATGAGTATCATTGGTGGGCAGCAATATGCAACATGTTTAGCCAAAGTTAATCGATAATAAACTAACAGCAGGATGCTTTACTTTGACAGCTGAGTAATCACCACTGCAAATGCCTTATGTCAATACCACGAAGCCAAAGTGGGCAGTGGATTACCTCAGGGTTGAGATGGATGATGGACTGAGCAAGGGTGGTCAGAGAAAATAAAACACAGTCCAAATTAGGTATAAAATTAAGACCGTCTTTTACTCTGTTATGCAAGGAAGGCTCACAAAGTCAAATTTAGTTCCTCTATAAGAAAGGCTTTGTAGTTAAAACAATTATGATAAAATTAGACAATCACAAGCAGGTATCCTCCTTCATGCACGCAGTAAAATCACTCCCATAAGATGGTTTAAGAGATGCATTCAAGAGCCAGGATCTATGGTCTTTGGGCAAATCCGCTGAAGCCAAAATATAATTGATCAAGAGGCATGGGAAAATTGTGACCACAATGTTAAACATTCTGCACTTTGAAGGAAGATCATTTGAAATTCTTCATTCCTGAACCTGACCCCATAATTATTACTGGTACAAAATGCTGAACCAGAAGTGTCAGAGAAAATTTGTCAGACAAGAATTTTTATTATTTTTTTTAAATCACTCATTTCTCTCAGTGTAACAGGCCAACAATGTTGTGCATTCCTGCAGGCCAATATGACTGGTCTACTTTGCTTCAAGCTGGGAAAACTACCTACTTATTATAAAGTGTGCTGACTGGGATGCATCATGGTCTGGTATGGGGACATCAGTACCCTGAGTGGACACAGCCCAGGACATCACAGGCAAAACCCCACCCACCACCAAGAATACATACAGGGAATGCTGCCATCAGAGAGAAGCAATCATCAAGGATCCGACCCACTCAGCACACACATTGTCCTCACTGCTACCATCAAGAAAAGTGCCACAAGAGTCGCACCACCAGGTTCAAAACCCCCCTCCACCGTCAGACTCCTCAACTCAATCAGGGACTTATTTAAGGACTCTAACTTTTGCACTTTATTCATTTTTTAAATTCTCCCTGTGTTGCAGTTTCTTTACCTTTTTAAAATCTGTTTACATGTGTACATTATGTACAGTTTTTGTTTAATGGACAATTCTGCCTCACCTGCAGGAAAATGAATCTCACAGGTTGTATGTGATGACATGTATGTACTCTGACAATAGAAATTTGAAATCTGATAATACAAATTTTTGGATGGACAGTTGAGGACTATTCTTGCATATCTGGCATCAGTTTTATACTGAAGAACTGCAATAAAATCCAATGACCATATGATAAAATATGAAATTAAACTAACATTGCAAATGTGCTTTTCAAACCACAGGAATCTCCCCCTGAACTATGCAAAACTTGTATGACTTGAGTGGGAAAAATAGTAAAAAGGCATTTATAACTAACAAAGGAATGTATTTTAGGGCACCAGACAAAACACTTCCATTTGAGTGCTCATAAGGAATTAATGAACTTGAACTACAACTACTTGCATTTTCCTTTATCTGTTTACATTTTTG
Organism: Narcine bancroftii; assembly: GCF_036971445.1. Classification (NCBI taxonomy): domain Eukaryota; kingdom Metazoa; phylum Chordata; class Chondrichthyes; order Torpediniformes; family Narcinidae; genus Narcine; species Narcine bancroftii. Next base: position 251,060,034 of record NC_091473.1, read on the forward strand.
GAGAATAGATGTTGGCTGAGATTGTCAGAAATCAGCTTTCCGAAGCACAAGTGAACAAACTCAGCAAGATTTTTCAAAGGGACAGTCTCCATGAGACTTGTGTATTTGACCAAGCTTTTGTGTATCTGTCCAAATGCTTCCCGCTATGCCTCGTTGTCAGGTTCTGTTTGATGATGACCCGATGAAGCACCTTCAACCATTTTACTGTGCTGGAAGTGGTGCAATTGCAGATGCAAGCTGTGGTTATACCTACTGGTGTATGGCAACTTGCAGGAGGTGTCATTTCAAGTCAAGTCTACTCTCATCCAATTGTACAAATACAACCCAATGAAACAGCGTTCTCTGGTCCTCGGTGCAAAACATGCAGACACAATACACATACAGGACAAGGATTTTATCTATACAAATAAATAAATATCGTTTTGTACAAATGAGTCTCGGTGGGTCACTGCGAGCCGTTCCTTTGGTTGTTCTCACTGCCCGTGGGAAGAAGCTGTTCCTCAGCCTGGAGGTGCTGGCTCTGATCCTCCTGTATCTCTTCCCTGATGGAAGATGCTGTGTGCAGGGTGAAAGGGGTCCTCAATGATTTTGCATGCCCTCTTCAGACAACAATCTCAGTAGATGTTATCATGTTAATTGGTGGGGGCGGAAAGAGAGTCTCCACTGATCCTCTCTGCCACCTTATGGTCCTGAGGACTGACCTCCAAACCATTTCTCTCCAGCAACCATACCATACTGTGATCCAGCTGGCCAGAATGCTCTCGAAAGACATAATGGTGGCCAGTAGCCTTGCCCGTTTCAGTCTTCTCAGGAAGTGCAGCAACTGTTACGTCTTCCTGACAAGTGAGGAGATGTTGAGTGACCATGATAGGTCATTAGTTAAGTGAACTCCAATGAACTTGCCACTCTCCACTCTCTCCACTGCAGAGTTGTTGATGTGTAGTGGAGGGGTGTCGTTCCTGGTGCTCCTGAAGTCCACGATCATCTCTTTCGTCTTGTCTTGTTCCTCTCGCACCATTTCGCGAGATTTTACACATCTTCTCTGTAGTGCGACTCATCATCATTGCGATGAGGCTGACGACTGTTGTGTCATCCATTTGTACACAACCCAGTGCTGTCCAATCTACACATCCTTGAAATTTCAATATGCACTTTGTCAATGTTATTTTGGCCACTGCTCCTAATGTGCATTTTGCTTTCATGACGTCCTAAAGTACTTCACAGTTGCTGGTGTAACATAGGAAACATAGGAGTCAATTGCACACAGCAAGCTCTTACAAACAGGTATGAATGATGATCGTTTGTGATGTTGGTTGAGGAGCACCATTCTTCAAAAGGAGAAGTGATTTTTCACAGCTACTTGACACAACAGAAGAACCTTGTTTCCGGATAAAAACAAGTCAATACCTTCATTCAATGCTGCAAGGAAGCATCAATCTAGATCTTTATGCTCTCGTGCCAAGATAAAGTACAGTAATTATATAAATGAGTTCCTAATAAGTGACTGTTCAACTTGTCAATCTTAATATATCAGAAATATTTGTCAATATGTAATCCAATGTGAATTCAGCTCAACGAAAGTCTATGCACTACAGATACTGACTTATGGTTGAGTCCCGCCGTGACTCGATATGAACAACGCTAACTTGACGGAACATGACACACGACATCCACGACTAGGTTTAAGCAGTGAACGACGCCTTCAGAAAAGAGTCCTCAAAACTGCCACGAAGCTAAGTTGGAACTATATCCACCTTAGGCTGGTAATGCATAACAGGAAGACAAAGAGCATGCAAGATTTGGAGCCCAAAAAAACACAACCTGCTGGAGAAACTCAGCAGGTCAAACAGCATCAATGGGAGAAAAAGAGCCGCCAACTTTTTGGGTTGGAATTCTTTATCAAGACCGTCTTGATGAAGGTTTCCAACCCAAATGCTGACAATTTTTTTTTTTTCCCGCTGATGTTACTCGGCCCGCTGAGTTGCTCCAATAGATCGATATACATCTTGCTCAGGATTCCAGCATCTGCAGTCTCCTGTGTGTTTCTAGCACTGATATAATGAGTGCAAGCTGGCAGCAAAGAAACATTCAAGTATGATCCAAAGGGTAATTATAATGTGAACATACCTGCCTCAGCAAGAGCAGCTGCAACTTCATTCTGTGTTGAGTAGATATTACAGGCTGCCCAGCGACACTGCGCTCCAAGAGCACCCAGGGTTTCAATTAGGACCTGCAATAAACATGGGAGAATGAAGCTAATGTTAAGTGTCACACAAGTTATCTTTGTCCAAACATGTGGATTTTTAAAAATCTTCACCCCTATTGCACCTTGCTACTTTAATTGGGGATGGCAGCTGGCTGCAGATAATGCAGACCATTGTTTGCAACATCAAAGTATCTACTGTATATTGTTTGCATTCCAAAATAAATCTAGTTAGCTTGCGTGGTTCCAGGCAGAGAGGTGTCAACTTCTTTCTTTGGCTTGGCTTCGTGGAGGAAGATTTATGGAGGGATAATGTCCACGTCAGCTGCAGGCTCATTTGTGGCTGACAAGTCCGACGCGGGACAGGCAGACACGGTTGCAGGGGAAAAATGGTGGGTTGGGGTTGGGTGTTGGGTTTTTCCTCCTTTGTCTTTTGTCAGTGAGGTGGGCTCTGCGGTCTTCTTCAAAGGAGGTTGCTGCCCGCCGAACTGTGAGGCGTCAAGATGCATGGTTTGAGGCGAGATCAGCCCACTGGCGGTGGTCAATGTGGCAGGCACCAAGAGATTTCTTTAGGCAGTCCTTGTACCTCTTCTTTGGTGCACCTCTGTCTCAGTGGCCAGTGGAGAACTCACCATATAACACGACCTTGGGAAGGAGATGGTCCTCCATTCTGGAGACGTGACCTACCCAGCGCAGTTGGATCTTCAGCAGCGTGGATTCGATGCTGTCGGCCTCTGCCATCTCGAGCTTGGTCCCTTGTGAACAAATGCAGCCACTCTTTTGCATAAATGTAGGATCCTTCCAATTATATTGTGAAATACACCAGCTCAACAATACAAGAAATATACAGAAGAAAATGGAGGTTGAGGCCAAACAGCCACTCACACTTGCTTACTCACTCTTACAAGGTTATGATGGTTGATCCAATCTTGGCCGATTTTCTCCTATGGTCAAAATCTCTCCTCTAGTTCAAACATCTGGCATTCTCCACTTTATATGTGTTCAATGAGCCAAGCTCCATACATCACTGGGGTAGAGAATTCTCAAGACGCATTCTCTTGGCTAACTCAACTTGAAAGAATTTCCCTGGTTCACTGACAGATATTGCTGCATTTTTTACACATCGCTTACCGCAGTTTGGGCAGTGATGTGGGTACAGCCCACAATTTTAGCCCCAGCAAGTGGCTTTTCACCTTGAGCTCGTTTCCTAAGAGCAACAAGGGCTGACATTTCTGAAAAAGCAAAACAGATTATGATTCAATAAACTTCTACCAATATATTTCTTACCTTTTTCTGATTATATTGTTCAGAACAGTATTGAAAAACATGATGGGCAGACACTGAACTGCCCTGAAACCGTCCGTAGTGCCACTGTAGACTTCAGGAAAATAATGACTTTTTATTTAGATATTGTATTTTACATTGTAAAAATATCTCCATTTAATACCTATCTCCACAGAACACCTCTAGATAAATTAGCTTCAACAAGCTCAGGATGGCACGGTTAGTGGCGTGGTGAGTGCAACACTATTATAGCGCCAGCGACCTGGGTTCGAATCTGGCACTGTCTGTAAGGAGTTTCTATGTTCATCACATGACCTGCAAGGGTTTGCTCCAGTTTCCTCCCACCCTCCTAAAAAACATAGGGTAGGTCAATTGGTGCATTTGGGTAGCACGGACTCATGGACCAGAAGGGTCTGTTACTGTGCTTTATGCTTACATTTAAAAAGTTCTCAATTATCTGCCAAGCTAAATGGCCAACCAATCTATTTTCGGGGTGCTGTTTGCTGAAGGAATAAATGGTCAGAATACGAAGGTAGCTGCACCATTTCAAAAAGAACAGAGCATTTATTTGCATCCAGCTGATCAGACGGAAGATGACTTACAATGTCATCCAAAGGATAAATGTGAAAGAAAGGCACATCTAGCTACCTCCCATGAATGTGCAATGCTAATGCAACTGTACGTTCCAGTCCCTTTCAAAATTCAAATCCATCAAGAGATCCTCAATGTCAAAGAATACATTATGTTCTGTGCATTCAGCACAAGTGGCCAAGGATTAATGTTTGCTCCAGTATCTATGGCAACCCCTCTCAGAATCAATATGCTCTAGTTCAAATTGGGTCTAACCGCATGACTTTAAAAACAAAGGGCAAGAGCATTGCAAGAAAATAAATTCTGTTACTTGCTTACTAACTATTTCTCTGAGAAAAAAAATCAATAGCTGAACCAAACCGTACCACCGTGGGAAATTACCAGATTTTAAAGCTTCCAAGTATTAAGCTCTTTGAAGTCACCCTGTGACCAAAGTCACATGAAATATTGTTCAGATGGAAATGAGACCAGCATCACTGCACACATAATCCCAGTGTCAGACTGCAGCATTTCTCAACATATACGTGCATGTTTCAATAATAATGCTTAATTATTTGGACTCTTCCTTGTGAGAAATACCATGACCATAAAAGATAGAAGAAGAATTAGGCCATTCAGCCCATTGAGTCTGCTCAATCATTTAATCTACCATTCAAACCATTTTCTGCTTTCTCCTCATCACCTTGGATGCCCTTACCAATCACCTCCACTTTGAATCTACTCAATGATGGCCTCCACAGCTGTCTGTGGCAACAAATAACACAGATTCACCACCATCTGGCTGAAGACATTTCTTCTCATCTCTGTTCTAATTACTTTTCCACAATGCCAAGCAAAGATTGAGACCCACTTAGAGAGAATTACAGTGGCTGACCCCATCCCAGATCAAATACAATATTATTTTAATAAGATGGTCATGGGTTGGGCTTTCCTTGATGAGAAAAATAAATGGGACTAACAAACAATTGCAAAAAAAAGTTTAACTTAATAGTATTCTCAAGTTCTTTTATGTATTAATAACTTTTTCAAACTTTTTTTGCATACTTTTACAAAGTAAAGGGGGTGGCACGGCTGGGGGGCAGCACAGGGGGGGAGGCACGGTTGGGGGTCAGCCCGAGGTGGGGGGGGCACAGTTGGGTGGCAGCACGGGGGGGGGGGGGGGGAGGCACGGTTGGGGGGCAGCCAGGGGGGTGCACAGTTGGGGGGCAGCCTGAGGGGGGGGCACAGTTGGGGGGAAGCCGGTGGGGGGGGGCACAATTGGCATACTGGTTAGCACAATGCCATTACAGTGCAAATAATAGGGACCGAGTTCAAATTCTGTACTGTGTGTATGTTCTCTCCCATGTCTGTGTAGGTTTCCCCGGGGGCTGGTTTCCTCCCACTGTTCAAAAGCATACCAGGGGTTGTAGGTCAATTGGGTGTAACTGGGCAGCATGGGCTCTGGGGCTGAAAGGGCTGTTTCTGAGCTATATGCCTAAATTAAAAAATTTTAAAAATTAAATATAACCATTTCTCAATATATTCTCATTTCAGCAAACCTGAAAGTAATAGACTAAACAGAAAATAATTTGGCATATTTTCTTGACATTTAAATTTGTTAGCACTCATGCTTTTACATTGTGACACAGAAGGACATTCATGAGATTCAAATTTTTAAATGGAATTTTGCTACCCAAATTTCTTTTTTAATGTTGCTTCTTCCCAACTAACCTCAGCAGAACTAATGCCATGCGCAAGATACAACGGGCAAAGCCAACAGCAACTCAATGAGGTCAATAAAAAAATTATTTCTTTTGATACAAAACACACACAAATGCTGGAGGACCTCGCCAGATCAGGTGGTATGATGGAAGGCAATAATCAGTCAACATTTCGGGCCAAAAACATTGACTATCCACAGCCTTTCAAGGATACTGCTGGTCCTGCTTAGTTTCTCCAGCATTTTGTGAGCTACTTCAGTTTTCCAGCTCCTGTAGAATCTCCTTTACCTCTCTTTGGATAGATGGACAAGGAATGGGAATTGGATAGTCAACATCTGGACACTCAGGGAGGCTAGTGCACAGTTAGTGGGGCCATTAACAGAGATATTTAGGATGTCACAGGCCACGGGGGTGGTACCAAAGGATTGGAGGGTGGCGCATGTGGTTCCTCTGTTTAAGAAAGGGTCCAAATGCAAACCTGGGAATTATAGGCCTGTAAGTCTGACGTCTGTGGTGGGCAAGTTGATGGAAAGTGTTCTGAGGGATGCTATTTACAAATATTTGGAGGTACAGGGATTGCTAGGGAATAATCAACATGGTTTTGTCAGGGGTAGATCATGCTTGACAAACCTGATTGAGTTTTTCGAGGGGGTTACAAAAAAGGTTGATGAAGGGAAAGCTGTGGATGTTGTCTATTTGGACTTTAGTAAAGCTTTTGACAAAGTTCCCCACAGGAGGTTAGGAAAAAAGGTGGAGGCATTAGGTATAAATAAAGAGGTAGTGAAATGGATTCAGCAGTGGTTGGATGGGAGGTGTCAGAGAGTAGTGGTAGAAAATTGTTTGTCCAATTGGAGGCCGGTGACTAGTGGAATTCCTCAGGGATCGGTCCTGGGTCCACTTTTGTTTGTTAAATATATATTAACGATCTGGATGTAGGGATGGAGAATTGGATAAGCAAGTTTGCGGATGATACAAAGATTGGTGGTGTTGTGGACAGTGAGGAAGATTACCGTAGATTAAAAGGTGATTTAGGAAGGCTGGAGGTGTGGGCTGAGAAATGGCTGATGGAATTTAATACAGATAAATGTGAGGTGCTACATTTTGGAAAGGCAAATTTAAATAGGTCATATACATTGAATGGTAGACAATTGAGGAGTGCAGAGCAACAAAGGGATTTAGGAGTTATGGTAAATAGTACCCTCGAGGCTGATACTCAGGTAGATGGTGTGGTGAAGAAGGCATTTGGAATGTTGGCCTTCATAAATCGGAGTATTGAATTCAAGAGTAGGGAGGTTATGATGAAATTGTACAAGGCATTGGTGAGGCCAAATTTGGAGTACTGTGTACAGTTTTGGTCACCAAATTATAGGAAAGATAGAAACAAAATAGAGAGAGTGCAGAGAAGGTTCACGAGAATGTTGACAGGATTTCAGGGTCTGACTTACAGGGAAAGGTTGTGCAGACTGGGGAGATTCAAACTAGAGGACATGGTTTAAGATTGAAGGGGGAAAACTATAAGGGGAACATGAGGGGAAATTTCTTTATGCAGAGGGTGGTGGGGATGTGGAATGAGCTTCCGGCAGACATGGTCGAGGCGGGATCATTGGTTACATTTAAGGAAAGACTGGATCGTTGCATGGATAGGAGAGGACTGGAGGGGTATGGACCGGCTGCTGGTCAGTGGGACTAGGAGAGTGGGGATTTGTTACGGCATGGACTAGTAGGGCCAAACTGGCCTGTTCTGTGCTGTAAGTGGTTATATCTTACTCAATTAGAAATGCTGCCAAACCATCTTAATTGATCAATCACTCAAATGTAAATGGGTCAGAAAGCTGGCTGAAGCAATTGAATCTTCAGGCAAAGTTCAAGAAGAGCAATAATTACCAATTCAATTGAGCACATTACCTCTTATTATTTCAAAGCATCTAGCTTCCACTTCAGCCCAAAGGTGAGGTAGAAGGGAATGCAATACACGTCTTATCCTGTAATAAGGACGACTGTGCAACTCGTCCAAATGTCACTGGAAGACTTTAGGCATTCTCTAAAATCATGGTTGTTTTTTTTAAACAATTTCAGATAAGATTTCTTAAAGGCTAATTTGATGCTGCACCCTGTGTAATCTCTGCCCTGCCGCACCTTGCTCCGCAATTTCAATCTCTCTGCGACCAAACTCCGCCTGCTTGATGTTTTTCACACAGAAGTCACTGTTGTTCTTCGAGTTGGTTTGCTGCTTGTCCCTGGGGGATGTCTCATCATCTGAACTGTCTGTATAGGATGCCGCTAAAGGGAAGAGATTAAAAAAAAAATCACAACTTGGAGGCTTGTAAATAAAAAGAAAATATGGCATTAATTTTCATGCATCCCTTAATGCTGAAATAAACAGTCTTATTTGAGCATCAGTAAAGATACCCCCATAGAGGAGAAGTAAAACATGAAAGTCTGCAGACTCCGTGATTGAAGTAAAAACACAATGCTTCTGCAACTCAGCAGGTCGAACAACAATGTACTTTATATAGCAAAGATAAAGATACATAACCAACGTTTCTGCCTTGACCCAAGGTACCTTAATAAAGGGCTCAAGCTTGAAATGCTGGTTGTGTATCTTTATCTTTGCTATATAAAGTACACTGTTGTTCGACCTGCTGAGTTTCTCCAGCGTTGTGTTTTTACCCACAGAGGAGGAACTGTGTTCAAACTAAAGCCTTTACCAGCATTCTTAATTGTTCAATCACAGAAAGAATAATATTGGGTTAAATTCATGCCTCTTTCTGCAATTTGGAAAAGAGATTTGCGCATGCCTCAAAACACTATGGTACTGGTGTTTGTAATCTGCCCCAAACCATCTCCCTGTTCTAGGCTAGGACTCAGCAAGAGGAAGGGGTGGGAAACAAAAAAATGTTTTCATAAAGGTCTCACATTTTTTCCCACGAAGTAACACTTGAAAATATATTCTTGCTGACAAGTACCTCACACCATAATTAGATTGAACTGAACAACCGCAAGAAAGACTTAATATATGCCATCGTGCTCTCAACTGAAATGTGGGAAGAAGATGGAGTGGAGTAAAACAAAATCCTCGACCAGTTAGATTAGTACTTGTGGTGGCCAGAAAGAATCTGGGTAAAATATTACACAATGAACTAGAATTTTGGTTTATATTTGGATATTTCTTAAAAAGGTCAAAGCTTTAAGCAAAAGCTGGCACAGAACAGAAGCAATATTTATTACAATAACTGTATGCACAAATTTAAAATCTGTAGATAATGGTCATGGGATTCAAATGGATAGAGAGAGATATAGAAAAGAACATGGAAAGAGAAACAATCTAGAAAAAGGATCCAACTATTCTCTGAGACTTTTTAATGGGGTGGAGAGGAGGAAATAAAACTTACTGGATGTACTGACCCAAAGACAAAAAATGTCAATAGCGAATGTCCCTTTAAACAAAGGATTCCATAAGACCATAAGATATAAACTAAGCCATCCAGCCCAGCCCATCATGAGCTGATCCATTCTCCCACTTAGCCCAACTCCCCTGCATTCTCCCCATAATCTTTGATACCTTGACTATTCAGATAGCTACCAATCTCTCCCAATGTCATGAACTACCTTACCGTAATTTTTACATTACTTGGTTGGGTAAACAGTAGCACAATGCCACCACAGTCAACAAACAACAGGGCTACAGTGGGGAATAAAACTACAAGGACATCACAAGCAAAATCCTCCCCACTATTGAGTACATCTACAGGGAACGCTGCCATCGGAGAGCAGCAGCAATCATCAAAGACCCTCACCACCCAGCTCACGCTTTGTTCTTGCTGCTGCCATCAGAAGAGAGGTGTAGGTACCACAAGACTCGCACCACCAGGTTCAGGAACAGTTGCTACCCCTCCACCATCAGACTCCTCAATGACACTCAGACTGATTTTTTTTTGCTCTCTCTGTATTGCACAGTTAGTTCACATTCGTAATCGGTTTACAGTCCATTTAATTGTTTAGATGTTTACTGTGTAAAGTTTATTTTTTGCACTACAAATTAGTGGTAATTCTGCCACACCTGTAGGAAAAAAGGAATCTCAGGGTTGTATGTGATGTCATGTACGTACTCTTGACAAAAAATCTGAATAAAATCTGAATTTAAAAAAAAATAAGTTTATAAAATTGTGAGATACATTGATTGGGTGAACAGCCATCATCTTTTTCCCAGGGTAAATTCATCACATACTAGAGAATATGTAATTAAGGTGAGGGGGAGGAATCTAAAAGAGATGAGTTGAGGATTTTTTTTTAATATATTGAGTTCCTGGGGAAATACAAGTGTCACTTCAGAGGCTTCTAGATGGACACACAAATATGAAGGGAAGGGACGAATATCTAACATGTGCAAGCAGCAGAATTTTCATTGGACTTGGACATTACATTCAGCACAGACATGTGGGCTGAAGGGCCTCTTATGTGCAATGACTATTTTGTAATCTATGTAATTATTGTCAACCAAATTAAACATACTAATGGGAACTCCATTGCAAAATCCAACCTCAACCTATCTGTCTTGTTGCCTTCAGATGCATTCCAAAACAACAACCCTATGGCAGCTCACGATAATCACACTTCACCCTCATCCTTCTCATTCACAAGATACATTTCTTTATTTCAAAACGACATGCTAACACCATAACTTTCCTCGAAACTCAATTTTTGAAACAAAAGTTTGGCCTCACACTAGGTTTTTAACTCTTATAATGACTGAGGAAGCAGATGGAACGTGAACATGTATAAATATCTTGGACTTCAATATGACCTATTTCTTTATATGCTGTAAACTTGCACAGTAAAGCTCTATTAATTCAACAACCTCATTACTTTTGATGGTAATGGACAAGTGGCCTTTCTAGATATTCAGTTACTTTTATTTAAGCCCAAACATACTTTTATTTTACATTACACAGAAGTATCATAAATTTTCCAATATACTCAACTTCAACAGAGTGGGCAGGCAAAGTTTTTAATTCAGACCCCTGCCTGCTCTTTGCTTATACCTTGAAGAAGGGCTCAGGCCCGAAACGTCAGATATATATATTTACCTCCTATGGATGCTGCAAGACCAGCTGAGCTCCTTCAGCTTTTTTGTGTGTTTTTACTACAATCACAGCGTCTGCAGACTTTCGTGTTTCATTTTAAACAGAATGGGAACTTCTTAAAAGTGAAGCGATGCCAATGAATAATGCGGATTACACAAAGTTTAAAAAAGAATCACCATTTAAATGGCAAACACAAGCAATCCGATACCTAGGTATTAGACTAGATAATAATCTAGGCCATCTATACAAATTAAATTATCAGCCATTAATGAAGAAATTACAAGATGACTTAGAACATTGGAAAGATTTACCACTAACACTGATAGGAAGGGTAAATTGCATTAAAATCAATATCTTCCCAAGGATACAATACCTATTTCAATCGTTACCAATTCCCTTAACAGAGAAATTCTTCAATGAACTAAAGAGAATAATAAGGAAATTTTTATGGAAAGGGGGGAGACTGAGGATGGCGCTAGATAAATTAACAGAATGATACAAACAAGGTGGTTTGCAGCTACCAAGCTCAGCACAATTAAGATATCTATCAGATTTTTATCAAACAAGGGAAAAACCAGATTGGACCAAGATAGAGCTAGATAAAATAGGGGAGAAGGTACCAGAACATATACTTTATAAGTTGGATGAAAAACTGGTACAATATAGAAGTTCACCAATACTGCACCATCTGCTCAACATTTGGAAGAAGATTCACGTAGAAAGGAAAAAAACAAATTACTAACTACCAAAATTATTATTGACGCAAAATCAACTAATCACTTTCACAATAAATAACCTTTCCTTTAGAGAATGGGAGAGAAAAGAGATCAAAAGAATAGAAAATTGTTTTTTTGAGAAATAATTTATTATCATTTGAACAAATGAAGTACAAATATGGAATAACTCATGGTACAATGTTTGCATACCATCAACTGAAAACCTAATTAAAGGACAAATTGGGAAGCAGACTGAGGTTACCAGAGGAAGCAGCTTTGAATATGTGATTACAGACACAATGATAATTAAAAGATTTATAACAAACATGTACATTAAGCTGCAAGAGAAAGAAAATGATGAAATAAGCTATAAACCCAAACAAAAGTGGGAAAAGGATCTAAACATAAAGATAAAAAATGAAATATGGGAAAAGTGATGCTCTGGAACTATGAGAAATATAATAAACACGAGGTTACACACGATACAGTATAATTGGTTCCACAGGCTATATATCACGCCCCAAAAGTCAAATAAATGGGACCCAACGGTATCAGATAGATGTTTTCACTGTAAGAAGGAAATGGGAACAACAGTACATGCAATTTGGGCATGTGAGAAAGTGAAAAAATTTTGGGAAGATCTAAACCAGGTATTAAATAAAATCACAAAAAGCAACATCCCAAAAAATCCAGAGATCTTTCTTCTAAGTAATATAAGAAGTAAAGAACTAGGCCTCAAACTGGATGAAGCTCAAAAAAAATTTATTATGATAGCCTTAGCTGTAGCAAAAAAATGTATAATGTCAACTTGGAAGTCAGAAGAGAGCCTGAGAATACAGCAATGGTACATAGAAATGAATAAATGTATTCCATTGGATAAAATAACATAATTTAAAAAATAAAGTCACATTATTTGAACACATTTGGGAGCCGTACATGGAACATAACAGAGAGGGCCTACCGCGGACCTCCACCCACTAAAATGATAGAATGAGAAGACAAAATTACTTGATCCAATGTAGGAGGTGACACAATTTTCTTGTTTATTTTCACCGTGTGATGACATTGTTTAATGGGTTTATTGTATATGTTGAACGTTTAATGGGTTTGGAGGGGTTGGGAAGGAGGGAGGGAAGGGGAAAAAATGACACTGTGTGTATTCAAGTGGGAAATGTTTGTGTGTATTTTAATTAATATGGTTCATAGTGTGAAAAATTTTTTAAATTAAAAAAAAAACAGAATGGGAACTTCGGAATCCCAGCACCTGCCTACATTCCTGGCCTGTTGCATACTGAATCCCAAGCCCAACTCCTGCTTCACAGCTGGACAATCTCCAGGCTCTGACCCCTTGCACTCAGAGCTCCCAGTTTTACATCCCAGATTAGTGAATGAACTAGATGCTGGACCATTGGGATTTCCATTCAAATAGAGGCCAGATTATTCAAGTTTCACTGTATTTGAACAATTTCAGAATACAGTGTTGGTTTACAAACAAACCACTGGAAGTTCATAACGCAAGAATTAAGACAAAATTAGAGATGTGCAAAAGATGCCTGGAGGGCCAAATGAGAGTTCCTACCCGAACTGTAGCTGTCTGTGGAAGACTGAGAAATGGATCGCGACAGAGAACGGCGGCCAGTTTTGGTGGGAAATCTGCTGAACTCCTGTTTTTCATCTGCAAACTGGATTTGCTGTAAATAAAAAGGCAAAAAGGCAAAATTAGGCACTACAGTTGTCTCATTAATGCAAGTCAGTGCAGAAGGACAGAGGAATAAGGAGACTATTCATCCAACCTTTCTCATCTTGCTATCTGCAGTGAATGACGAATGTCAGATTTCTACTCTGCACAGTAAAAGGTAGAGGAACAATTGTAAGTACCCAAGAGATAACATACAATGTAAAAATGCACAGGCCTAAAATCCTCAATTCTCCACTGCATGTAATACAATGTAAAAATGCTCAGGCCTAAAATCCTCGAATTTCCACTGCATGTCATCCACAATGTAAAAATGCACAGGCCTAAAATCCTCAATTCTCCACTGCATGTAATACAATGTAAAAATGCTCAGGCCTAAAATCCTCGAATTTCCACTGCATGTCATCCACAATGTAAAAATGCACAGGCCTAAAATCCTCAATTCTCCACTGCATGTAATACAATGTAAAAATGCTCAGGCCTAAAATCCTCGAATTTCCACTGCATGTCATCCACAATGTAAAAATGCACAGGCCTAAAATCCTCAATTCTCCACTGCATGTAATACAATGTAAAAATGCTCAGGCCTAAAATCCTCGAATTTCCACTGCATGTCATCCACAATGTAAAAATGCACAGGCCTAAAATCCTCAATTCTCCACTGCATGTAATACAATGTAAAAATGCTCAGGCCTAAAATCCTCGAATTTTCACTGCATGTCATCCACAATGTAAAAATGCACAGGCCTAAAATCCTCAATTCTCCACAATGGTTGTCGGAGAACTGGAGTGCCAGACCGCTCTTCCAACAATTTAAAGAACAAGGATAAACCTAACAAGTCTTTCCAGCAGAACCTCAGAAAACAAGAGAAGCAGAGTTAAAAAGGGCCAAAGGTTGCAATGTTTTTTTTCATATGCAGGACAAATGGAGGAGGAGACAGTTTCAATTGTGACTTTCAAAATTAAATTGGAAAGATTTTCAAGGATCCAACAAAGGAAATGGACAACCTTGTCTGTTCTTCTATTAACATAAAACAATCCCAAAGGGGCAAGTTGCCTCCTGCACAGTGACAACTCCATATTCAACCAATGTGCTTGAAAATTCTTCAAAGCTTTGAGCCTAAACATTTTAATTTGGATTCTGGAATACTGATATCTGGACATATCCAGAATTGAGTATTAAATCCAGCTCTCTATCATGAATGCAAATTAAGATTTTGTGTCACGTGTGAGGGAATAGATTTGAATATATTGGTAGAATTTCCTTTCTGTATTGAGGTGGGGGGGATAGCGGTAGCAGGTAGAAGAAAGTCTGGCGTGCCTACACACCCATTATTAAAATTATAATGTCAGGAAAAAAATAATTGCAATTTCAAAGTTAAGGTCATTACAAAGCAGGAGGGAGGGGAAAAGAAAATAAACAAACCAGGGGACTGGAAAAAGTTCTTCCACTGCAGATATAAGCTCATTCAGACAAAGAAAGAGTCGTGGAAAAATAATGTTAACTGTTGCTCTTTCCATAGGGATGCTGAGTCTTTCCAGCTTTGTCTGATTTTATTTCAGATTTCCAACATCAATAGAGATCAGCTATCGAACGAACAGCAGTGGATTAGAATGGTCACTCCATATGGCATAATGCGACAACAACATTCGGCACAATCTTAACATAAAAAAAATTGCTAAAATATTAGCATTCATCAATATTCAGTTCACCTATTTAATCCACATTCCAATGAGTACAGATTTACCACAGAGAGGCCCAATTACTAGACACCGACACAAAATAAAATTATTTCCCGAACCCTTTTGAGGTACTGACTTTGTGTACCACACCACACACTTGGGTGTAAACTAATAAGAGATGCAAGTATTCTTAATCAGGATTTATTGTTATGAAATTCGTTGTTTTGCAGTAGCACCACAGTGCAAAGAATTATATAACCCACCTTACAAAATAAATAAAAAATAGTGCAAGGTAAAATCAAAGTGAGGCAGTGTCTGTGGTTCAGTGTTTATTCAGGAATCTGATGGCAGAGGGGAAGAAGCTGTCCTTGTGCCGCTGAGTGCTCGTCTTCAGGCTCCTGTATCTTTTCCCCTGATGGAAGCAGAATGAAGAGGGCATGGCCTGGGTGGTGGGTGTCCTTGAGGATAGAGGCTGCTTTTTTAAGACACCATGCAGATGTTCTTGATGGACTGAAGAGTGGTGTGCGTGATGAAGCAGGCTGTTAACCACCCTCTGGAGTTCTTCTCTTGATCTGAGCATTGGCATCTCCATGCCAGGCAGTGATGCACTTGTCGATGTATTCGAGGGTCTTCGGTGACACACCAAATCTCCTCAAACTGGTAAGCTTTCTTAGTGATTGCATCAACATGGAGCTCGTGCATCTGACCTCAAACTGACCTTGGTCTCAACACTTTAATTATATTTCTCACTATTTGAGTACTGCCCAAAATGTAATCCTTTTTACAATGCTGGCAAGGATGTGGCTTTCTGACTTGGCTTAATGCTTCCAAGATGGATTTCTTTTGACATCACTCTGATCTGCTTCCACCAATCCATGGCTCTTAAAACTTTATACTGCATTCAGCCTGTCACAAGGGAACAGCTTCCATGATTTTTAAAACAGCATGAGCAAACATGGGAAAATAGAACAGACTGTACTGGATCATAGCAATTTAAACATTTATCTCTGGTCATTCTATCAACCAAACTGGGAGTGAATGTGGGAATAGTTCTGATTATACACAGGTTTAAGGACTAACTTCCTACTAAAGGGTTTAATCTGTAGAATATCACAGAACTCCCCACACAGAGAGTGGTTTAATAAGGTAGAATAGGAACAGCTATTACTTCAAGCAGAAGTTAAACAAATATTCTACTAAAGGATCTATCAGGCTGGTGAAACACTGTTCAGGGTGTTACCAGTGAACACAATCGTAAGAAAGGCTGCTGCAATAGAAACTACAGCTTTGTGAGAAGAGTGCTGTCACAGTGAGATAATTATTATCCATAGCAGAGGACAATTAATGTAAAGCTTGGATATAAAAGCACTAAGCACAGAAATATAGGGTCTTAATGTGGATAAATGGAATCATGGCTGTGGCAGGCCAAGGGCCTGTGTAATTCTCTGTGACCATGAGATACTGGAACATTTCCTTTCCACTCATCAGATCTCAATATTCATTATTATATAAAATGTCCCCATTAACATCACCCTTTGGTTTAACAGCTATGGATGCAATTTAACTGTAATTACTGCTGATAGTTTTATCCTTGCAGATTTCAGAGAGAGCTACGACTGGTAACACAAGAAGGTACACACACTATTTCAATCTACAAAGTTGATTTGAACAACCAAACAAGTGCTTAGTTTTATTATTTGTTCTTCAAATGCAGGCTTCGCTGTGACAGTCAGACTTTACTGAAGATTCCCAATTGCTCTTATATCAGGTGGCCTGTTTGACCAGTTCAATCAAGAATTAACCACAATGAATGGGTCTGGGATGCCGAAAGAACTGGTGGGGTGCAAGTACTTTCCTTCTTCCCCTCCCTGAAGGATACCAAGTGAAGTATAGGTTGTAAAAGTCTCATATCAAAAGACCCCCCTCCAGATTCAGTTAAGGGAGCTTAAATTTTCCACAGAAGCGATGAAGTCTGAACTTGTGTTTATGACTCCATGGTACAGGTCACTGAATGTCATTGTACAAAAGATAAACAGAATGTGTGCAGACATCAATCTGAAACTTAGCCAAATAGAGTGACTTGGCATTCCCATGTTGAAATTCATTGAGATTTGCTTTTACCTTCCCTGGATGAGCTCCAAACACTGTTGTCACAACTCATCAAATGTCAACAATATGCAGATTAAAGCAAAGAACTTTCAAGAATCATTTTTGATATACCTGACACAAAAAAAATTCTCCTTGAAAGCCCAGGTGACATTGTAAGACACAGAACTGGACAGCAAAACTGAGTAAATGCAATACGACTGCCTGGCCAAATACAACAGTTACTACTTAAATCCTCTGCCTAGAGGACATGGCTTTCAAGGCAGATATGCATCTTCCAGAGCCCAAACTACAATGCAAGAAAACTGCCTGCACATCGTTATCGATGGATTTTATGATTCAAGCTCAGGGCCAACATAAAAACCACACCACAGTTTTAGTATTACCTATTTGGGTAAGGACAATTGTTATCGATGGATTTTATGATTCAAGCTCAGGGCCAACATAAAAACCACACCACAGTTTTAGTATTACCTATTTGGGTAAGGACAATCATTATCAATGGATTTTATGATTCAAGCTCAGGGCCAACATAAAAACCACACCACAGTTTTAGTATTACCTATTTGGGTAAGGACACAAACTCCTGAGGACACAAGAGAAATTTCACATGTATGAAAATTATTATGGTCCCTGAACAATGAGCTCATGGCGATCCCGTGTCCGCCCATCCTGTGTTCTTGTGCAGGAAACCAGATACACAAATATGACTCAGCAATGAATGGTGGAAGGTGTAGACATGTAATGGTTCACCCCAGTTATTTATTTCCATTATTAGAAAAACAGCAGCTCTAATGTTGGCGTCTCCAGATTTTTAACTTTGCCATCATTCAAAGTTAAAGCAACCTGACTGCCCACAATTAATGCCAATGGAATAGGCGAGATTCTATTTGATTCTTAACTGTTTGCTTTGGTCTACAAAAAACATTGAATACAAATACTGGACTTGCACGTATAATAGTCGATACCAAATAAGGCTTCTGGTATTTTCTATATATCACGTGTAAAAGTCGACCCACCCACCACCCCCCCCCATCATTTTTAGCCCCGGCCCCCACCCATCCAAGCTCCTGATGCCCCGAACGTGGACTTAACACCCGGTCCCAGCTGCCCACTTGCCCCTACACCTCGAACGATGCAATTTCTTACTGCAGTCAAAAATAGTACGCATAACAGTCGACCCCCTAATTTTACCCTAAAAGTTTGTCCACAAATTTTGACTTTTACACGCGTATATAGGGTAGCAATTCTAGCTCAGATCAAATGAATTTATTTGATTTCAGCTCATACATTTATCACACTACAAATGTCCACACTGCAACATTGACCCCGGCCTCAGCTTGTCATATTTGATCCAAAATGAACTCTTGACCATATAAATGCTGAACTCCAAGACTTCAGCTTCATAGCCCCAAGTATACATATATCAGCTAGTTTGTTGCTGAATCCCATCAACATCCAGGTTATAACAAGACTATCACAATACAGTCAATCTTATGTACTGAAACTCATTCAAAATTCTGCAGTCTTTGCCCCAACTTGTAACAAGCCCTTCACCCCTGACCCCAATGCTTGCTGGTTCAGATTCTAATGTAACAACAGCACAACTTTCCTCCATGCAAAGTTGAGTGAAGTCTTCAGATGCTGTGATCGTAGTAAAAACTCAGTAAATGGAGGAGGAACTTAGCCGATCTCTCAGTGGAGGTAAAGATATATTATCAATGTTTTGGACCTGAGCCCTTCCTCAAGATCAGATCACAAGATTCAATGTTTTATTACATAAAATGGCACCATTAACATTCACCCTTTGGTTTAACAGCTTTATTATAGATATGATTGAACTGCAATTACTCCTGATAGTTTTCTCCTTGCAGATTTCAGCGAGAGCTTCTATTAATAATGCAAAATAGGGTGTCACATAGACACACTATTTCAATCTACAAAGTGGGCTTGTGCAAGCAACAAGTGCTTAGCTTTATTATTTGTTCTTCAAATGCATGTTTCACCATAGGGCCTTTCATAGAGTAAATAAAATGAATGTATAAACAAAGATTTTACATCCGTCTTTACATTACTGCTGCACTTGCCTCCATAAAAGGACTGAAGTTGGATTGGCTGCTCGAACTCGCTCCAGCTTCTGTTCACCTAGGGGATACACTTAAGAGGTGGAGTGAAGTCACTCCACCTCCTCCGTTAAAGGAATTCCTCTGAAAGCAGGTATAAAGGGGAGGGCTGCTGACATCTCAATGACGCCATCAGCCCGCGATCCAGAAGCGCAAATTTTTTAAAAACAGATGGTTAACAGAGGCTATTGCGTTGCGCAGGAGATCTACCTGAGTACTAAGACTGCTTGCACAAATCTCCACGAGCGTTCTTGCCTGCTCTTCAGTCATCTTTTTCAAGTGTAGGCTGCTTTCCCTTCTCGGCACGCAAGTTTGACATCATGGTGGAGGGCGGCACTACTGCATCACTCACCCCACCTCCTTCAGCTCTGGAAGGTAGCTCCAGACTCAGCTCTGCATAAAGGCTCCACAGGATCCACATTATAGGGTGTCACCATAAAAGGTAAAATAGTCTTTTTTTTAAATGTGAGCCGGCTACAATGTAGCGCTTCACCATAAAAAGGCCGATATATGAAGGTCAGACTTCATTGACGATCCCTATTTGCCTTTACACCAAGAGGCCTGTTTGATCAGTTCAGTCAAGAATTAGCCACAAAGAATGGGTCTGGGGTACATACAGGCCTGGTGGAGCTTGAGTTCTTTCCTTCCTTCCCTGAAGGATATCAGAGAACCAGATAGGTTCCTATATGGCCTACAGACCTTGTAGAAGGGGTTAGGCCCAAAACATTGGTAATATATCAGGATCAGAATTTATTGTTATGAACATGTCACAAAATTCATTGTTTTAAGACAACATCACAATACAAATACTTACATAAACCACCTTACAAAATAAATAAAAATAGTGCAAGAAAAAGTCAAAGTGAGGCAATGTCTGTGGTTCAATGTTCATTCAGGTATCTGATGCCAGAAGGGGAAGAAGCTGTCCTTGTGTCGCTAAGTGCTTTACGCCCTATGAACACTGTGAAACCGGCTGAGTTCCTCCAGCATTTCTGTGTTTTTACCATTCAAAGTTGTTTCAATTCTGCCACCTTGTACATCCTGTATACATCCACTGCTCTACCACCGAAAGCTGTGCCTTTACTTGTCCAAGCCACAAGTTCTAGAATTATTAAATCTTTCCATAGTTTTATACTAACAAGGATTTCCTTCCTTATCTCGTTAAATTTTGCTTGTATGAAATGTCTTGAGAAGTTTACCACATTAATATCCAAGATGCTGACACAGTTAATTCCTCCATGATGAAAGTTTAATATGTCTCCAACCATCAAATACTCTTTTTTTTTTAAAAACAATAATTTAAAATGAACATTACATTGAATCTACCAGGATTTTATTTTTCTCCCCTAAAGGAATATAAACAGAATTTTCCCCTGGTGTTCCTTCACAATTTCTTCAGTGTTGGTGGAGGCGAGTCCCACTGTGTCGCAGCTCAATCAGATTTATTGTCAAAGTACATACACGACATCACAAACAACCCTGAGATTCTTTTTATATAACCATATAATTACAGTACAGAAACGGGCCATGACGGCCCCTCTAGTCCGCACCGATTTAAGTCTGCACCACTAGTCCCACCTACCTGCTCCCTCTCCATAACCAACCAGACCCCTCACATCCATGTACTCATCCAACCCTCTCTTAAATGACAAAATTGACCCTGCTGCAACATCTTCCTGACCTGTGGGTCAGGCGGAATTACCACTTATTGGTAGTGCAAAAAAAATTGTACACAACATACACATGTAAATAAAATGTAAATAAACTGACCGCAATACAGTCAGGGGCAAAAAATAAAGTGCATAAGAGGCCTTAAATGAGTCCCTGATTGAGTTTGTTGTTGAGGAGTCTGAGGGTGGAGGGGGAGCAGCTGTTCCTGAACCTGCTGGTGTGAATTTTGTGGTACCCGTACCTTTTTCCTGATGGCAGCAGTGAGAACAGAGCGTGTGCTGGGTGGTGAGGGTCTTTGATGATTGCTGCTGCTCTCTGACCTAGTGTTCCCTGTAGATGTTCTCGACGGTGGGGAGGGTTTTAGCCTATGATGTCCTGGGCTGTGTCCACTACTTTTTGAGCTTAGGGAATATTGTTGTGCCCAAAGTCAGCACATTTTCCACCACACATCTGTAGAAATTTATCAGTGTTTCTGAAGTCATACCAAACCTCCACAAACTCCTGAAGTAGGGGCACTGACGGGCTTTCTTACTGAATCCATCAATGTGTTGGGTCCAGGAAAGATCCTCTGAGAGAGTGACTCCCAAGATGATTTGAGGCTATCCTCTGAAGTAGCCTCACTATATATATTTGAAACAGAAAATGGGATGAACAATAATACCCACATCCTATAATCTAATAGAAAAGACTGAGAACCAAACTGAAAAGCCTCGCTCCTATGAGGGAGTGATTTCCCAAGAAATCAAGGCAACGAGAATTTAGTAATTGTTTTTAAACATAAAATCAGTCTGCAGCAAAATTAATTCAAAACCATATAATAAGATTTGGTTCCTTTTTAAATATACTGTACCCTGTTAATTTGGAATTGGAGCTGCAGTAATCCAGATCTATGCAACAGGTTCAAAGCAAATCCCTCTGAAAGGCTTTCAATTGAAAAGCGTGTCACCTTGCAAATTAAGTGCCAGCTTCTATGAAAAATCATCTAGTGAGCTTTAAAAATTAATGTTAAATATCTCAAAAGAAAATCAAAACTGTACCTTAGCATGCATCTGAGACATTATCCGTACCTTTGTATCATTGAGTATAATTCCACGCCCCCTACCGCACCCCCCAGTCTATTTTTAATAAATTTCTTTCAATCGACTCACTTCCTAAGAACTGAATTGTCTGAACCCCTCCCCACCCACAACTTTGAGTAAACTTTGCTGTTAAATAGATTGAGTCATCTGACCCAATTTCCCATAACCTTCTTGAGCCATACACAGATGCGGCTTCATATTAACTGATTGCAAAATTTCTTCAAGGCTTCTGACATACAAAATTGTTAAGATGTAAATGGGCCATAAAATTGATACATCGTTCACAAAATTCTCTAATGAAGAGGATAAAATGACTTTATTTGGGTATATCCACCCTTCTAAATCTGAAATACTGAAGCAAAATATTTTTTTGTTTGCTTTTATTGTTTTTCCTTATTCTGTGTGTATAATCAAAGTGAAGGCTAACACAGTAACTGCATCAACATTTCAAAGGATCTCAGTCTGAAAAACCTGATTCAATATTTTCCACGTTTTTGGAATAGAAATGTATGTGAAACAAGTCACCAGCAATAAGATTTGGATTGCTCGCCAAACCATTGAGCTAATATGACCTTTTGTGATAGAGATCACCCTTCACAAATGTCCTTAACCATAATCCCACTGCTTAATTTGACAATAGAAAGGTGCTAACAGAAGTAGAGGACATTCCAAAGCACGTGTGAGTGCACACAACAAACCTGAAAGGTCCAATCAAACTGATTTTTAAAAAGTCTGCACGTACTCAAGGTTACCAAAATCTTTGAAGGTCGTCTTTTTAAAAAGCTATCTTTCCAACCCAGACTTCAACTAAGAATACTGTTCACATACTAGTGTGAGGTCACTTGGTTTCTGAAGGTGATTCACACTTAATTCAGTGAAACTACAGATGGTGTGATTGTAGGTAAAAAAAAACTTTGAAACTCTTGAGGAGCTCAGCCGGTCTTGAAACATCTATAAGAGATAAAGATATATTGCCAACGTTTCGGGCCTGAGCCCTTCGCACTTAATTCCACCAGCTACATTCAGAAAACTTCTTTGCCAACTTTAAATCATATAGAGGTCATTTTTCTCTCGTGAAGTGGGAGGATTCATCTCCAAGCATTCTCCTTTGAGGTATGGCTGTTTTCACAGAAGTTTTACTTAACAATGCAAACAAAGGCTAAAAGTCTTATTTTTTTTAAATGGTCACTAAAATTACTGTTTAGAAGCCATCTACATGTAAACCATGAAAAACAAACACAGCCATGGCCATTCCAGCTTGGGTCCCTGCCAGGAGCTTTAAACTTTAATTTCTTCCCAAAACCAATTCCAGGTAAATTTGTTACCCATTCAAAATACTTCGAGCTGAATATTTAATGAAAAAATGTAATTTTTGGTGGAACCTTGTCGTGATCTACAATAGGTGCGTATTGCAAACTCAAGGTCCAGAAATGGTTAACATGTACTCCCATTCACACACACTTTTTGTTCCAAGTGAGGTCAACTTTCAATTTAGAAAGCAATGTTTATACACAGAACAAATGTCTCTCTCCTTCCTGCACCTCCCACCACCCCCCAATCCATTCCACATCATTCAACTTGCCACTCACCACTTACTTGATTATAAATAGAAGGAAGAGCAAGACACACCACGCCTCAAGACTGCCCCACCATTCAATTATGATCCTATTAGACAAGATGCTAAAAATCCTGCCTGGGGGGGGGGGGAAGTCAGGCTTCTCCAGCTTTTGATATAGGGAGTGCAGCGATCAAGTCGCCCAAGTCCACCCGGACCTTGGATAGCCAAGACGATATCACAGCCACATAACAACTGCATGATTAGATACAGGGGGGTGATGATGCCCAGTGACACCTCATAATTCTCCCAAATTTCTATAACATCCGTCCACAAATTCTGCCCGACCTATTCAGTTCCTCCAGCTTCTCATTTGTTCCTCAAGATTCCAGCATCTGCAGTTTTTGTTTCTATATGTCTCCATAGTTGATGTTGAATGAGATGTGCTCATGTGTGTAGTCTCATCCATTATCTCTTTCAATCACAAACTATAGTCAGAGACAGAAACACATTGGTCATTCCAAAGGCGTATGAAGTTAGAAGGTTAATTGGTCTCATGGGTATATTTGGCTGGTACTGGTTCATGGGCTAGAAAGGCCTGTCACTGTGTTCTCTTAATTAAAAGAATCCGCAAGACATAATAAAATGAAGTTTTGAATAGTGACGACACTGGTGTTTCTTCCGATTTTGAAAAAGTGTAATTTTCAAATAGAATTTTCAGTACATGGCAGAATTTGACTAATTTTACCCATTTTCTAATGTTCGCAGCATTAAGTAGAGAGCAGAGGCTGTGCAAATGGAGCACAGCCTAGCTGTTAATATTAAAGCAAAGCAAAATCTGTGAAAAATAAAGTCATTCATTGAATAAAGTCACACGTGTTTCCACCGGTGTATTGCTTGCATTTGCTGCATTAGGATGCGTCTTTCTGTGAACTCTGGCCCCTTTTGAGTACTGACAGGTGACGGATCATGAGCATGGGTTGGAACTCGTGGTCATAGATCCATGCGGTTCCTTCTCAGAGGTGTCCCTCCTGTCTGGATCCGGTAGGAATGTGAATCTATTTTCTCTTGCACATATCCTTGTATGGATCACGTGCCAGAATTGGGATCTCTGATTCGCACTTGAGCTCCAGTCTTCAGGACTGAGCAGCTTTTTGCAGTTTTATGATATTGTTTCTGTTTTACTTTCTCTCCACTTTAGCCTGTTTGACCTTGTATGCTCCTTTAGGTGTCAATAGATTTTCATGCATTGGAAGGTTGGCATGTATGCGTCGATCTATCAGCATTTGAACTGGAGAAAGGCCATTCTGTAGTGGCGCACTTCTGTGAAACATTAAATTTCAGTGGAAATCCTCTCATCCATCATGCACTTTCTTCATGAGGCTCTTCACCACCTTGACAGAACTCTCTGCTAGGCCATTAGACTTTTGGGTGCCGTGGGCTTGAAGTTGTATGTTGAAACCCCAAGTATTGGCAAAGGGCTCAAATTCATTGCTCAAGAATTGCGGACCATTATCTGAGATGACTTCTCGAAGAACTCCATGCCTCACAAATACATTTTTTCCATGCAAGTGATAAGTGCTTTGCCGGATATTGACTGCAGTGTTGCTACCTCTCCGTTACTATGATTTGTTTGACTGTAATGGAAAGAGTCATATAAAAGTCGAACAAAACTTTGAAGTACGGCCTGTCTGGAACAGGGTGTGGTGTAAGTGGTTCTGCTTGCCGTTTTGGTCTATAGGTAAGGCATATTTTGCATGAAGCAGTGGTCTGGCTTATGTCTTGGTTCATTTTTGGCCAGTACATCTCGAGTTCTACATTTGCATTTTTCCTCACCAAGATGTCTTTCGGGTATTTTCTGGAGCATTTCCTTGCGTAGCACGCCCTGTAATCCCGAATACCCATTGGACAGTCATTCTTAGCTGCTGGCCATCCTTTCTGTGTTGTATCTTTCAGCTCTTTCATTGTTTCATCCGTCTCTGTTCTATCCTGGAATACTGGAAATGAGGTGATAATCATGTCAACATAGGCCTGCATCACTACATTAACCTCTTGGTCGCTCTTTTCCTTTTTCTCATTTGTTCGAGACAGTGCATCAGCTGCAAACATGTATTTTCCTGACAGGCAGATCATTTCCACATTGTATTTCTGCAGCTTTATCAATATGCGCTGTACTCTCATGGGACAGTCATTCAGTGTTTTGGACATAACCAAGACCAGTGGTTTATGGTCTGACCCCACTTCAAGGGCATGTCCATAAATGTATTGATGCATAAGTGCTGGCAA
This sequence comes from Narcine bancroftii, assembly GCF_036971445.1. NCBI lineage: Eukaryota > Metazoa > Chordata > Chondrichthyes > Torpediniformes > Narcinidae > Narcine > Narcine bancroftii. The sequence goes on from NC_091473.1 coordinate 251,085,811, forward strand.
GAAGCTCTTTCTCTATCCATTCATATTTGTCTTTTGCCCTGTTAAAGCCCTTGTTGAATAGGACACAGGTTACCATGTGTCCTCATGCTGCTACAGTAAGGCTGCTCCAAGGCCATATTGGGATTCACGACCAAGATCCTGGTGAACCTAGCTAAATCATAAATTAGCATAATCTGCCAAAACCCCGATGACTAAACCACTTGGCACCTGTAAACCAGGACATGATTTTCTCCCATGTCGGCAATTTAAAATGCTCTCTCTTGACGGCTTTATTAAGATTTCTTGGGTCCAGACATGTATGTAATGCTCGATTTTCCTTTTGCACAATAACCAAGTGAGCTGACCCAATCTGTAGGTTCTTCAATTTTCTGTACGACTTTCATCCATTCCACATGTGCTAGTTCTGGTTTAAGTTTGTCTCAAAGTGGAACCAGAGCTTTCCTGCATGTATGGACAAAGGGAGACACTGTCTCATCTACGTGGATCTTGTGTACACCAGGTAAACATTCCAAGCCCCTAAAAGACATCTGTGTATCTTCTACAAGTGTTGTGTGCTCATCTTCAGTCTATGAAGCCACTATAAAAACTTTTTTCATCAGGTTGAGCTCTTCACAAGCACTCAGACCTAATATTAGCTCTACTCTCTTTTCTACAATCAGTAGATGTGATTTTAGATCCCACCCTTTGACTGAAGATCACCATACAGTCCCCTTTTACTGGCATGTTCTCTCCAGTGTCGTCTGTCACTTTTAATTTCACTGAATAAATCTTGCTCTTTACAGTGAGGGTCTTGCAATTGTCCACAAATTACAGATTCATCTGGGCTCCGGTGTTGAGCTTAAATGGTATGACTATCTCATTCATAGTCACTGGAGCTATCCATTCCATTCTACCAACAGCAACAGTCTGCAGTGAATCCACAAAGAATTCCTCCATTTCTTCATCTACGATGTGCACCTTTCTCTTGGTAGCCCCGGCTTTGCAGCACTTTGCAAAATGATTCTTCTTGTCACATTTATTGCAAGACTTTCCATAGGCAGGACACATCCTTGGGATAGGTCTACCTCTGCCACCTGCTGCATTTGCTATTTGAGCCTACTTCTGTTTTCCCTGCGTGCATTGTTGGGTCTATCCTGTGCGGCTCCTTAGCTTGTGCTCGTGTAGTCTCTGCTGCCCTATACATATTTACAGCCTTTTCCAGTGTCAAGTCTTTCTCTAAGCCCATTATCTGGGATTCTGCAAATTATTCTGTCTCTAATGAGTGAGTTTTTCAAATCTCCAAATTCACAACTCAATGTGTGAAGCTCGGCTAAGTTTTGGTCAAAGCTCGTACCTTGTTTCTGGTCACAAATGAGAAATTTGAATCTCTCAAATGTGACTTTTTTTATTACTTGGAACAAAATACTCTTCAAATTTTAACATAAATGTCAAACGTGAAAGCTGTCTCATCATCTGAAAACTGTTTTAGATGTCTAAGGCATCTTCACCCATCATGTGTAGAAATATAGACGATTTATGTTTTTCATCAGTCTTTCCTGCTCCACCAGCCTCTAAGTTAAAGTTGAATCGCTTTTTGAAGTGTTTCCAATTAATGGTTAGATTGCTGGTAAACTGCATTAGTGTGGGAGGACTTATCCATGACGGGAATTACTGTCTTTTTTTTACTTACTCACACACTTCTGACACCATGTTATGTTTGTTCCTTGAAGAAGAACAACCTTGCGTGGTTTTAACAAGTTTATTTTTCAAGCTGTTTGAGCCAAGAACATACTTGACCTATTTATTCCTGCACAAACCAAGTGAATTGCCTACTGGGAAGTATAGCTCTTTACTATTGCCTACTGGGAAGTATAGCTCTTTACTATTGCCTACTGGGAAGTATAGCTCTTTACTATTGCCTACTGGGAAGTATAGCTCTTTACTATTGCCTACTGGGAAGTATAGCTCTTTACTATTGCCTACTGGGAAGTATAGCTCTTTACTATTGCCTACTAGGAAGTATAGCTCTTTACTATTGCCTACTGGGAAGTATAGCTCTTTACTATTGCCTACTGGGAAGTATAGTTCTTTATTAGACATGCATAATAAGTCTCCAACTGCAGACATATATTTTGAAGATTGAAGTGGATGGCGTAACCCCCGCCCGCCAAAGACCTTCAGACTGCTAATCTGAATTGCAATAGCAATGTTAACTTAACCTATAACCACATCCAGAGCAGAAAATTAGGTGTTTTTTTTTGCAAGTCTGTGGGAAAAATCGGATGATTCACAAGGGTGTATGAAGATTGACTTGGCTTGAACTACAAGAAGATGGGATAGGTTGGGTCTGAATTTTCCCTGGAGCAAAGGAGGCTGAGGGATGACATGACAGAGTATTGTAAAATTATAGAGTTCATAGTCGTGGGTGTCTATGGGTTTAATGTGAGAAGGTGGGCGTTTGAACGAGATGTGGGGGCTAGATTTTTCAGAGAGAAGAGCAAGGATATCTGGAATAAAGAACCAGCGGAGGTAGTGGAAACACGAACAAGCATGTGGACGAAAACTTAAATGAATAGGACACAGAGGGAAATGGAATTAATGCAGGCAAGTGAGATTTGGACATCAGCACAGTAATGGGCCACGAGCCCGTGCCGCCCAAATACCCCAAACTGCCCTCGTACGTTTTGAAGGGGGAGAGGAAACCGGAGCACCCGGAGGAAACCCACGATGACACGGAGAGAACATACAAACTCCTTACAGGCAGTACCGGATTTGAAACCGGGGTGCTGGCGTAGTAACAGTGTGGTGCTAACCGCTAACTGTCCAATGCAGTGCTCACCAGAGCTGCAATGGTAGTTTCTATGCATAAATCTCCATCAGCAAACATTATCCCATTCTGTCAGGCAGCAAAACCACAAAAAATTAGAACCACACACTAAAATGATTGCAGTGTCTGCTTCAGAGAAGGGTTAAAATAATTTTTTATTGTTGAACTATTGTAAAACAAGCAATTACTCTGTCAAAATTAAAATTTAACAGCATAGACATTATAAACTAAAAGACCTCCACCTCTGCTGGGAATTATGTATGATTCTAAAAATAGAGGACATGGAAGCAGGCAAAGTTAAGAAGCTATAGGAATGCCCAATGGTTGCAAAGGGAGAATAAAAATGCAAATAAAACAAACGACAGGTAGTCTCATTGCAGAATATTGTCCTTGCACAATATGGAAGTTTATCAGGAACGATAATAACAATTAAACATGCAGAAACTACCTTGAAGCCCTTCCATTATTACAAAAGATTTCCTCCACCCACCAATTTAAATGGCAATGGTCAACATTTTATCAGATAATGACAATGAACTTTAAAGTGTCGGCAGTTGAACAGGAAGCGCACAATTTTGAAGTACAAGCCTTTATCAGTGATCCCACATTAGGATTCACCACAACAGAATTCATAATTGATCCCTAAAACTTGATACAAGGAATAAAATTTGGACTAATAGAATTTAAAGAAATAAGGTATATCAGTTCTTTCCCCCCCACTATTTCATTCTTCTTGACACACACAGAGATGACTCAGCTCAGTGTCATGGAAAATTATGAGACAGACCTTTTTCCAGGAATTCCTGCACCCTTCTGACACATAACGTTGCCTGGGCTCATCAGCCTTTACTCCAATCACCTCACACCTATATTTCTGAATTATCAATTCAACATTAATGCCTGAAAGTGGAAAGATTTCATCGTCAGGCATCTAACATGCGTGTTGTCAGAGTCCAACCGAAGTCCGAGGTGATTTTCTATATCGGCACTCAAGTGAAATAATGATCGAGTACCTTTTAACGTTCTCCTCATTTGTTTCTCGTGTGTTAATAAAAGTTACATGATTGTAACACTTGTGTCCAGACTCGTCTCTTTGTGAACCCACCAAACCTGATACTCTTCCCAACACAATAACATTGCACTGGTGTTTTCCAACAAAGATGTTTCATATGTTAACAATCGCTGAGACTTGCAGAGACTTTAAATAGTTCCTGTATCATAATAACTTTGATAGTAATTAATTAGTTACAGCCAGCAGCTCCCCTAGAGTATACCACCCCTTGTGATCTGCTGCCAAACTCAGGCACCCCCATCTTGGGCACAGATCTCTGCGGATACAGGACGTTAAAATAAAACGCTGTTGGCTCCTCCAACAGGCTATTTAAAGCCAGCATGAAGCAGTTGGGTTCACAACTGGGCAGTCGAACCCTGTGGATCAATAGTATCTCTGCTACCCTCTCTCCTGGTTCCGCACCAGCAGCCACACTCAGTACTGTCATTTCTCCCTTCAAGCATGACCCCTTCATCAAGGAAGATCTTTTATTTCCTTTTATGTTAAAAATGAATGAATACTGCAGATACTGAAAATATAAATAAAATTGCTGTTGGGAACATCTGTGGAAAGAAACAGGTAGCATTACTGGTTTCTGATCTTACATCTAGATTATAATTCTGGAGGAAGCCTCAACCTTGCATTCGTTTTTTTTTTCCATTCCAAAAGGAGCTTTGGAGAAATTAGTCTTGGGTTGCCAATACCTAAATGATTGCTTAAATTCTGAATGCCATTTATAGACACGTTCAATTCCATCAAAATCAACAGAACTAACTGTGCAGAGGCAAACAAAATTGGAGTGTATAAACACACATATTTAGCACCAGTGAATAAAGAGCAGGTTTGCTCTCCCTCCCCACCCCCAAAAAACATCTATTTGCTAGCTAATAGATGATTTGACGTGTAACAATACAGCAGAGAAACCAGCCCTTCTCCCAGTCATGTCTGTGCTGAACACATCAAATTTAACTAAATCACTTCTGCCTGCACACGATCCGTCGCTTTCCATTCCCTGAATATTTGTATTTATTGTGTATTTCACAAACAAATTAAATAACAGTATGCAATGCATTCCAGTGTTGCTGGAAGGTTTAGGTATCAAGTGTCAATTCTGGATTGAAAATTGTGAAATTTAATTTGTAAGAAATTAGATTTTCTGACAGGTGTGACACATTTAGGACAAAAACTTTATACAAAATTAAACAATGCATTTGCAAACCTGTGATAAAGTACAATTATTTTTATTTTAAAACTGAGACCATTTCGGATTGTGAATGGTTGATTAATTCTCAAAGCAAGTGTTTCTAAAGAGCTTAAAACCCATATTCAAGAAAAGGATGGAGAAAGCATTTCAAAGAAGTGTTCAGGGAAATCAGAGAAAATTTGCAATACACATCATGACTTGGCAGTTCCCTCATGAACAACCACAAGGAGTTCAGTAGGAGGGCGGGAACAGAAAATGGTAAGGTGAGAACATGAGATGGGACGATCCATCATCCAACACATTGATTCAGTCAGAAAAATAAATCTAAATCTGCCAAATCCTGATTGAAGTCATGGGCCAACCTCAGATGGAAAAATATTCAACACAGGGAAACAGCAGGAGATTGCCTGCTAATTAGTAGGTTGGTCACAATTCTACTTTTATTGCTGATGAACAGAACTCCTTTCAGTCCACGGATCATTCTGAAATCCCTGTTTACATACATTTCAATCTATTGTAAGGTTAATTAAAATTTTTGATTTATGACTCTCTGCTTTGAGGAAACAAATACTGTTTTAGGATTGATCATGTAGGAATATACAAAGAAGAACAAAATTTAAAAAAGCATAGACATACATAAACAGTTCCTTCTGGCCCGTGATGCACAAATACCCCAATTAACCTGCAACCCCCAACAGTTTGAAGGGTGGGAGGAAATACATGTAGTAAAGGGGAGAACATATAGTCCTACAGCCAGTAGGTGCTTTCAAATTGCAGCACCCGGGTAGCCCTCCTGGGACACGGGTGCGATTACTGGGTCATGGGTGCAGGATGCACCTTTCAAATTGCAGCCAGACCTACCTGATAAATCGTCAACCCAACGATTTAAGGGGGTTTCCGCCCCCACGATGAGTGACACGTCGGTTGTCAGTAGTCACCCCCCTCCTCCATCGTCAGTCGTCTCCCCCCACCCCAACCCCCAGCAACGTACCGATGCTGCAAACGGTGGGGGAAGTGGTTGCTGCCGTGATGTGCTGCTCCGGTTTGCAGCAACTGCTTAATGTGCTAGCGCCACAGCGGTTCCAGTGGCGTACAGGATTATGGGTAAGCAAGACGGCCATTGCTCCTGCACTCCTGAATTGAGCCATTGCTGCGAACCAGAGCAACATTCACAGCAGCGGGACATCACGGCCTCCCGATCCCTCCTCCCCGTTTGTGGCAGCGACCACTCTCCAATCACGGCCCCCCACTCCCCCCAATCGCAGCAGCGACCTCAGCGCCCTCCCCGTAGCAGCAGCAACCTCAGCCCCCCCCGATTGTGCCCCCACCTTCGCAGCAGCGGAACTTCAGCCAGGGGTTTCCCTGTGACGCATGCACACAAGCACTGACATCACCAGAGTAACCAGGCCGGCCATTTCCCTTTTCACACCGATGGAGCAGGACAAGCAGGTAAGATTTACTGGGTTCTCTGACCACCTCTGAGGTACGTTAGGGACATGGTTTCGGTTCTAACTGGGTTGATCCAGTTGAACCCTTTCAAATCACCGTGTACCTAGGTCACTGACCGTGGAAATTGCCCAGCTAATCCCATTTTACGTGGCAGTTTGAAAGGACCTAGTGCAGGATTCGAACTCAGGTTGCTATGCAGTAATGGCACTGCACTAACTGCACCGTCCAAACAAATTTTCGATCCTGTAACAAATTAATGGTACAACTTCGATAACTGCCGGAATCATTTAAAATAGCCGATTCCTTGGTTAAAAAAAAAAGAATCAAAGGTAATTCAAACTACTCCTTATGACTAGGAATAGATTTATACATGGAAAATCACTTTTAACAAATTGTAACATAAACAGCACTTTCTGTAACAAATCAATGCAGAATATATGAAACAGAAGGCCATTTATTCATAATGTGGTTGGATTCAGTGACCCTTCCTCATGGATGAATCCTTCTACTAACTTTGCAGAACTGACTAAACATCAGCCCCTAAAAATCAAAGCTGAAACAAGTTAACCATTGTGGCTTGGGGATCCAATGGAATTTTGTGGAGAAAGATAAGAAAACACCAATCCAATCACAGCGATGGAGCCTTCCTTAAGAGTACAGCCTAGAGCTATATTGAAAAACATCACCGTCTTCCAGGGAAGGCAAGAAAGACAGTAAACCAAAGTAAAAAAGGATTTCTGTAGAACTGAATGTCTCAGAAAGAAAAGGAGGAAACTCTGCAGAGAACACCCCCCCCCCCCCACCCCCCACCAATGGAGCCTCTGCAATTACCACAGACTGGTATTGTGACACATGGCCCTTTGATCAGAGTCTACGTCCATTTTCAGTGAAGGCAATTCAGAAAGTCTCCATTTCCATAGTCATGCAAAATATTATCACTCAATGACTAATCAATTAAGAACTGGCACACAAATTAATCTTAGTTGCAAGTCATCGTTTCAAACATTGATTTGTTCATACAGAGCTTGTTGGAGCAGGCAACAATAGCTTGGAGTGACCTTCATGCAACTGTTTGGATTCTCAGAACAATGCAAGAATTAATTTGGCCCCGATTCAATGGAGTAGAACATCACAACACCAAAACTCGTCTTGAATGAACGCAGGTTTTGTTCTCCCTCCACGTGTGAAGCTGTTTAAATACAAATAAAGTTGCCCCATCATTCCAAACACTCTTAGTTAACCACTCTAAACAGTTTGGAATTCAATTGCCCAGGTACATTGGTTCTGCAAACTAACGGCACAATTGGCACCAATCTCACTCATGACCTATGGACAAAAGCCCCTGGGCATCTAAAATGGACAGAATAAGGGTAACATTGCTGCATCTTTTCCTGGAGTTAAACAACACTGAACAACAGTTTCCCCCCCCCCCCCCCCAAAAAAGATTTGCTTCCTGAAAGACATTTAGAGCTTGAAATAGACAACTTCAAGATGAACATAAAGATAATTTTAGATTTGCTGTATCCTTTATGAAGCTGGATAAACTTTAAATTAACTTTTATTGAATTTAACATGTAAAATCACTTAATGATGCTAATACATTACATCAGTTTAAATGACCCAGAAATGTTTTGCCGCTGATTTTCATTTGTACTCAACATCTGATGCTTCTTGTGTCAGTGTCCAACAATAGTCAGCCAACATTGATGGATTCCAGTTGCTCTGATACCACTTTTCCATGGTTGCAATGTCCTGGTGAATCCTTTCACCATGTTCGACACTGACTGCACTAAGATCAACAGGGATGAAGTCCAAGTGCGAATGCAGAAAATGAATTTTCAATGACATGTTGCAATTTTTGGTTTTAAATACTTGAAACATATTGAAAACCAACTGGATGTGGCTTAGTGCTCTGTAGTTGCCAAGAAAATTCTCCACATCTTTAAGTGCCTTCCAAGCATGCCCAGGCCCAAGACAACATTTGCATAGCACTGCACTGAATGCATGCTCAGACAGGCTTGGACTGACCAAAACAGCTTGCTTTGTGGGCAAGATACTAGTAGACTTAAAATATTTCAGAAATTCACAAAAATAGGTTATATCTTTTTTAAGGTGATTTCATGAAGAGCAGCCCAAAATCCATAAAATACACCCAAAAAGTGTTCAGGAAGCAAAATCTTTGTTGTCCGGTATAATCCAAGGTTGTAATTTCTCATAAATGGTGAGACAAAACAAAGGAGGAAATTTTCTGTAAAGCTATACTCTGGCTTTAATAACAATAAAAAGCCATAGTTCACCATTAAAAATCAGTATTTCACTTATGCCTTCAGAGGCACAGAACCCTGTAAAGAGAAACCCATAGTATACAGAATATAAGACTTTTAAGTAGTGTATTTGAATTGTTTGATTCTTGTTTCAATACAATATGGTATAACCCAGCACAATTTAAATTGAAAGTTCAAATTTCACACTTGTTCTGCAACATAACAAAACTGAGCTCATGAAATTTTTACGATGATCTGGTTTCTGGTAAGTGTCAGAAAAATCCATGCAATACGATAACTGAGGTTCAAAGCTGAAATAAGTTTAATTTTCTTTTCAATTTACATTTAGACATACAGCACAATAACAGGCCCTTTCGGCCCATGAACCCACACCGCCCAATTTACACCCAATTAACCCTCGCCCTCGGTACATTTCGGACAGTGGGAGGAACCCCGAGAAAACCCGTGCAGACACAGCGCAGGACTTGAACTCCAGTCCCGATCATTGGAGCTGTAAAGGCATTGCGTTAACTGGTACGCCAACCGTGCCGCCCCAAAAATGATGTTGTGAACAACAGAAAAAGCAGAGGATGGTTTCCATCCACTGACCTCAGGGTTATGTACCCAGCCCGCTTCTGCTGAGACACTCTGCTATTAAGCTAATCATTAATGTTTGGAGATCAAATGAAATAACGTGAATGAGGATAAGAAAGGACTCGTCCATTTCAATGGAAGGAATCCTTCTAAATGTCATCTCCAATGATCCTTGCTCAGGTTGTGCCTTTTGCATGTCTGATAACTCACCACAATGCAGAGACGACCAGCTCCTTAGCGCCACCAGCATCACCAGTTACGCAAGAACAAGCTTAAATTTTGTCATCAACACAACAAAAACTTACCCCAAAAAAATCAGTATTTCTATAAAGGACATAGCAGACAAGAAACCAGCAGTTCTTGTTTAAATGGCTTCTGTCGTGTGACTCAAGCACAAGATATTTCAATCTGCCTTTGGACATCTTCCACTCCATGTCCTGGTGAAACCTTTCACCATGTTTGTCACTGACTGCCGAAGATAAGCAGGAAACAAGTCCCAAGTGTGAATGCAGAAAATGAATTTTCAATGACATGTTCCACTTGGTGGTTTTGTCCGCTTGAGGTAGACTTAAAATATTACAGATATTCTTCCACCTCTATCTTCAGGCAGGTCTCACACACCCACAGCTTTTTACCCCAAAGTTTTCTGCCTTTCTGTGTTGATCCATCCCAACATCCATCTACTTTATCCCTTACTCTTAAATTTGGTTTCTCTTTTTATCTTCCTACATAAGAAATTAGAGCAGAGGCAGCCATTTGGCCCATCAAAACTTCCCCACCATTTAATAAGACCACAGCTAATCTGACTGTAGACTTAGCTCCACTTATTGCCTTACCCCCACACTGCAATTTTGCCTGCTATGCAAACCAAAAAAAGTCTTAAATATATTCAACGAGGCAGCCTCCACTGCTTCTTCAAGCAAAGAATTTCTCAGATTCACCATTCTCTGGGAGAAGCAGTTCCTCTTCATCTCCGTCCTAAATCTACTCATCTGTACAACTAGTCTCAGCGACCAGTGGAAACTTTCCTATCTCGGTCTTATCTATCTCTTTCATAATTGTGTTTCCATAGATTCCTCCTTATTCTTCTGAATTCCACTGTGTATAGTCACAACCTACTCCTAACCCTTCATTCCCAGAATTAACCTAAAATGAACCTCCTCTCCTCTGCCATCAAAGCCAGTCTATCCTTTCTCAAGTAAGGCCAGAACTACATCCAACACTCCAGCTGCAGCCTCACTATTTCCCTGTAAAGTTGCAGCACTTCTAAATTCAAACTCTCCAGCAATTAAGGCCAACATCTTGTTGTCCCCTTCATTACCTGTTGCACCAACTTCTTGTGATTCATGCACAAGCACTCCCAAGTCCCTCTTGCACCATTTAAATAATAATCTGATCTTGGACTTTTCCTTCCAAAACGGATGACCTCTTATTCGCCAGCATTATCCTCCATCTGTCAGACTCTTGGTCACTCATTTAACCTCTATCTCTCTACAGACTCTGCATCTTCTGAATAATGTTCTTTTCCATTCAATTTAGTGTCATCAGTAAAATATATGGAACACAATCCTCACTTCCTTTCTTTTTCACTATTTTCATTGTTCCATAGGTACCTAGCAACAAACTATTAACAAATCTCATCCAGCAATAATTACAATAAAAAGAAACACACTATACTCATGATCTAATCCAATCCCCTCCTTTCAGAGGCGACTGGCTAACACAAACAGTCCACTACTCATAATAAGAAGGTAAACATTGGGTTCAAAAACCAACAACTAGTTAATCTTACAAATTTTGAAAATAATTAAGAAGAACCCCATAAAAAAAACAAAGTTAAGATTTATTTCAGTAGTGGAATGTCAAGTTGCCATCATCAGACAACCAAAGAGTATGAATGGGAGGGACAACAGCTTTCCAACTCATTAAAATGGCCCTTCTTGCGATAAGGGAGGTGAGGGCAACCACATGGGATTGTGAAGCAGTCAGAATTAAACCAGATGGCCCACTTACTCCAAAGAGAGAATAAAAGGATTTTGAATCAAAGGTACAAAATACTCCTTCCCAAGAATTGGAAAGAACATAACCAAGACATATGTTGCAGTGATAAACATCCTTCCTAAATTCTTATGTATTCTTCAAGCTGCATTTTTGTTTCCAAATACTTTTTTGATTCTATTATATCTTCTTTCATGTGGAAAAATAAATGCCCCTGTCTTAGGAAAGTCTTCCTTCAAAATATTCTTTTAAAAAGTGGCTTGGCGTTTTAGAATTGTGCAGCTAATATTAGATACAATACTTTTTGGGCTCATCATAAGGAAAATTTAGGTGCATTAAATTGGATTAATTTAGAAATTAAATCTACTAAAAAAATGTTCTCTTCTTTCAATATTTGGAGCACCTTTACCTTAGCATCCAAATTAACTGATAATTTTGTTGTTCGACATACATTGAGAATCTGTTTCATTTGAAGAAATATTTTAGGAGCCATAGATTTTTATTAATTTGTCCTATTTTAGTTTTTTTTTTAAAACCTTTGGTTCAAGATAGCGATTATCAAAAGTGGTTAAATTTAGGTATCCAATCTTTCTCAGATATTTTTACTGACCAAAATCTTGCTTCTTTTGAACAATTATCCACCAGATCTAAAATACCTAAATATATTTTTTTTTGTTATTTACAGGTTAGGAGTTTTTAAATTCTTTTGAAGCTCCCCGAAGACCTAGACCCCAATATAATGGGGATGATTTAGAAGTTTCAACCTTTATGAATTAATTTTAAATTCTAGGGATAGTTCGCTGAACAGAATTTTTTTTTTTTTAAAAACTATGGGAACAAGAGTTTCAACAGTTTTTCTGAAACTACATGGAATTCTCTATGAAATGAGTGCATATTCATCCTCTGTGCTAGACGCACATTATTACAGTTTAAGATAGTACACCAGGCACACTGTTCCAAAGTCCAATTGGCTATTCTAACCTCTCTTCTAAATGTAATAAATGTATACTAAAGAAGGTAGAGTTCCCTCTTCCAAATCATAAATAGTTGTGGTATTCCTTTTTCCTCCTGTTTCTCACTGGTCATCAAGAGACAAAAATGATTCCTCACTTGCATTTTATGCTTGTGGCAAAAATTCTTTCAGCATCAAGGACTATATGCAATTCTACTTCCTGGCAACAATATGCCTTTTCAATCAGTGTCATGCAAAGGGGGGCTGCCGCTAGTACAGGCCAGGGAACGAAGAGTGAAGACATAGTGCTGCACTGTTCTAATGCCAACGGCTCCATCCGTTAAAGGAGAAGGCAGTGTTTTTTTTAATCCTGTAACCACAGGAACTGTGCACTGGAAGAGTTATTTGAACCGGGATTTGAGAGGGTGCTGAGGGGAAGAAGGGCCCCCAAAGGGCCTCGGGCACTAGAGTGTTCCTGATCGTATGGAATGTTTGGATCTGTGGTTCAAGTTGTCGATGGTTTTAACTGGAGTCTGAGTGGCTGCAAAGGCAGCAGGAGAATTCATAACACTCAGTGACTGTAATGGGATACTCTTTTGCTTCTCCCTTATTGTTAGGGCTGCCAGGCAATGCTCATGCAGACTCTTTGCCTTGCGGCAGACAAAATTGAAGTACATCATGTATATTATATTTTTTATATATTATTACATGACAATAAAAGGAACCTTCAACCTTGGAAAATAAGGGCAAGGTTTGGAGATTGTGGAGGGTAGGGGAAAGGTGGAGTTGGAAAAAAAATCCTGGCCTTTGAAACTAATGATTGGGAGCAAATCACAGGGCCCAAAACATCTGTCCAATCCACAGTTACACAAATGGCATGACTTAACCAGGAGGAAGAAATAATATAGACCAGATGTACACAGAGTGAAACCTTGACAAAAGAGGAGTAAGATTGAACAGTAATCCAATTAAAAACAACTGCCTTAAGGTATACCATATGACAAGTGATAGAACCAGATAATGCAGTTTATCTTGAGCAGATGAAGTATTGCTGGAGGAACTCAACAGGTCAGACAGAATCCATGGGTTAAAATGGCCAGTCAACATTTCAAGTAAGAATCTGCCGACTACTATTTCAACTCAAAGACACCATACCCTAGCAAATGAAAACAAAATGCCCACTTTTCAATCAGCACGAAATATGGTTGGCGTAGCGGTTGGCACAACACCTTTACAGCAATCGGGACTAGGGTTCAAATCCCACACTGTCTGTAAGGAGTCTGTACATTCTCCCCCTGTCTGTTTGGCTTCTCCCCAGGGGTTCCAGTTTCCTCCCACCTTTCAAAACATATTGGGGGTTGTAGGTTAATTGGATGTAAATTGGGTGGCACGGACTTGTGGGCCAAAATGGCCTGTACTGTGCTATATGTCTAGATTTTTTTTAAAATTCAAAACAATTATCATGTCTGCATTGCACTGAGCCTTTGTGAACACCTGCCTGAATCAATTGGACAGTGGTGGAGAAGGTTCACACCTTCCAACTTCCTGAGAATCCATATATCAGAGTCTCTCTCCTGGAGCCAATTCTATGAAGGAAGCACACCAATACCTCCACTTTTTAAGTGTGTGGAATTTGGCATGTCACTGAATTCTCTATCAAACTTCTACAGGTGCACAGTGGGAAGTATACTGACTAGTTGTATCAAACGTCTGCAGGTGAACATTGACTGGTTGCATCACAACCTAGTTTGTAAATTCAACTGCCCATGAATGGAGAAGGTTGTATAGAGTAGCAAACATAGCCAAGTCTAACACAGACTCGAACCTACCATCCACTGAAGGCATCTCTGAAAGGCACTGCCTCAAGAAGGCAGCTAACATCATAAAAGACCACCATCATCCTGGCCTCAGCCTCTTCTCACTGATCATCGGGGGATCCGAGATGGAGATGGTAAGCAAATTGAAGTTCTTGGGAGTCAACATCTTGGAGGACCTTTCTTAGACCCAGCACACCAATGGCATCGTGAAGAAAGCACACCAGCACCTCTACTTCTTCAGGAGCTTGCAGAGGTTTGGCATGACATCGGAAACACTGGCAACTTTCTACAGGTGTGTGGTGGAAAGTGTGTTGACTGGCTGCATCTCAGTCTAGTATAGGAATACCAATGTCATCATGCATAAAGCCCTGCAAAAGGTAATGGGCACAGCCCAGGACATCACAGGCAAGACCCTTCCCACCATCGAGAACACCTATAGGGAACGCTGCTGTCAGAGAGCAGCAGCCATCATCGAGGATCCACTCCACCCAGCACGCCCTCTGTCCTCCCTGCTACCATCAGGAAAGAGGTATAGGTGCCACAAGATTCACAACACCAGGTCCAGGAACAGCTGCTACCCGCTATCAGGCTCTTCAACCTCCCCTTTCTACCCCAACTGAACTGCTCCAGGAAAACTGTCTGCACTCTTACAACATCTCTTTTTTCCTTCTACTATGTAACTGTGAATATTTATCCATTTAACTTTCATATTTATTATTTATTTCCACATCGAGGTCATTTATTGTATACTATTGTATTTTTTTCCACAAAAAGTACCTATTTGGCTGCAGCAAGTAAGAATTTTGGTAAATATATGCTCTGTACTTGTGCATATGACAATCCAAATATCAAGATTAAATGGTGCTGTTGATAAGCTGGCCACCAAAGAAAGCAAATTTTTAAAACATACATTCCTGCACTTACAAGTGGAATTGATTTTGAGAAAGTAAAACATTAAATTAAAAAGTTGCCTGAACAAACTGCTCATAATGAGCATTACAGGTAGCTATCCCTTATATACATCATGTGCAATGAAATTACAGTACAACTCCGATTATCCAAAAGGGTCAGGACCGGCACATGTCAGATAAACTTTTCCGAAAACTGGTCTTATTTTTTATAAAAGCAGCCCAGTAGCAACAGCGAAGCACTTGTATCAATGTTTAAACAACAATGGAAGGCTTTTTCAGTATTAAAATAATTTTTTTTTTTAAATACTGGCCACAGCACCTCCGCTAATCACCAAGACCTCTCGTCTCAACTGCCGCCACTGATCTCCGACACGTCCCAACCGCTGCCGCCGATCCCTGGGGAGGTTTCCCGGGCTTGTGGAACACTCGCTAGCAAGGCTCCTATCTCCCCGGTCACCGAAGCTCCTGATTCCAAATCCTCTCCTAGGCCTACCATGCACACACACACACACACACACACACACACACACACACACACACACACACACACACACACACACACACACACACACACACACACACACACACACCGGGGAGTTCGGTGTGCAGTAGTAGGCAGAGGGGAGGGTTCGGAGTCAGCATTGGGAGCTCCAGTGTGCCGAGGAGGGAAGAGAGTGCCACTGAGCCAGAGGTCCTGCTCCTGCCTGGGAGGCTGCTTTCCTTGATAATGCAGGGACAAAGGATTCTTCTGGCCACTTGCAGGTGGGAGACAGTGGCTCGCAGTTTGTGAGGGGGGAGAGTTGGAGACAAAGGTCAATAGTGGAAGGAAAAGAAGAAATGGAAAGAGAGAGGGGAGGGAGTTACCCAACTTCAAGTCGGGTGAATATTTTTTTTCAAACCTGAGGTCAGTTCAGATTTGAAAAATTTTGGACAAATGAAGATTTCAGATTAGAGTTGTACGGTATTTCAACAATCTCAGCAAAGTTGGCAGTCATTGATAGTTTGGGAATTTGTTGCTCTGCATTTAAGCCTCAAGGAATAACATTGCACATAGCAGCAAAAAATGAATGGAACAACATAGCTCCCACTTAATCTACAAATTCACAGATGGCACCAATGCTGTAGGCGCGAGCTCAAACAATAGAGTGCAAGAGAGGTAGATTTTGACTTGTGGCTTGGTGGAAGGACCAGAACTTCTTATCATTCATCACTCCAAAGAGAAAGGTCCTAGGTGCCTCAACCTTGTTTCATGACACCTTGTTTCTTCAATCAAGGCAACATCCAGATAAATCTCCTCAACATCCTTTCTAAACCACCCACCTACATGGTTCATGTAATGTGTCAACCAGAACTGAACACAATGCTTCAAGTGTGAGCTGACCACCATTTTACAGAGCAGCACAATTGTTCTTGGTTCTTGAACTCAATCCCCGACTAATGAAAACCAGTGTCCCATACACCTTCTTAACAACCCTATCAACTTGTATGGCAACCTTGAGGGATTAGGTTTCTGGGCTCCAAGATCCCTCTGTTCCACCACAATGATGAGAATCATGCCATTAACCACATATTCAACCTTCGAGTTTGACCTTCCAAAGTGCACCATTTCACTTACCCAGATTGAAATGAGGAAATTTGGCATGACTCGAATATGTCTTAACAAGTTTTACAGGTACGTCACTGAAAGTATCCTATCAGAGTGCATCAGTGCGTGACAGTAAATTTCTCTACTCAAGGGAGCACGAAACTGCAGCGGGTTGTGAATGTGGCTCAGGCCGTCACACCCCCCCCCCCCCATTAACTCCGTAACACCCACTACCTTCGAAAAGCAGCCAACATATTAAATGATTCATCTCAGGCCAGCCACATTCTCTTCTCACCCCAAATCTTTGTCCTACACATCTTTAAACTACTAGAACAATAGGACTAACTTATTTATGAAATTACTCATCTGGTCAGTAAATTAAAATTACATTAAATAACATTTCTAAACTTCAATCAGAAAAATTTGTCCAAAGAATTGTAGCCCAAGGGAAAATGTCAAAACAAAGCCTCTCAAATGCTTACATTGAACTTCTTCCATTCACCCCAGCTGAATACAAAGCAAGTTTAGATTGGAAAGTCACAATGTCATTGCTGTATATTTTTCTAAACAGAGACTTGACTATCATTTGAAAATTGCTTATCGAGAGAGCAGAGCCTGATGCAGTGATAACGTTTCACACACTAACAATTTGACTCTCAACTAATGAAGTCCTTCATTGACCTTGGTGGCTAATTTGTTCCAACAAAATTCTGGAACAAATCCAGTTCAAAATCATCTAAATGGCAAAAGGAGGAAAATTTTTTTAAAAAAAGGAAACAATTATCCAGCTGAACTGCATACTTTTACAATCGTGTGAAACAGTTTAATGACAAATACTGCTTTACCCTCTTCACTAAGTAGCTCAAATCCAATTCCAGCTCAAGCTGGACCTTAATCGGTCAAAATGAGCTTCACATCAGAACCAGATCCAAGTCCGTTACCATTTTCCGCCCAATTTAATAAAGATTGGAATTTGTAATTTTGTTAAGATTATCAAACTGCTGGTTCCTTTATCCTGCAAAACACCCCGATATCTGAAATGGCTACATTTCCAAATGTTTAATTTCATAATAATCCTTGTGTGCCAAATTCTGAGCAGATTCCCTAATAGCTTTGCGCATACGTTCATGATTTTATCCTTGAACTCATCCATGCGGCAAGTCCCAAAGAAAAAGAATGAAAATAAATTGCAACATTGTGTACATCGTACTTAGACATGCCTAGGCTCCCCAAGCTCTCAGTTACATTAACTGGAAATCATTTCAATCTCATTAAACTTTTGAAAGGTAAATGCTCTCCAGTACGGATGTTGAAAACAGACTAAAATAAAAACTCCCAAGTTCTTTTATTTTTAATACATTAGACAACACAGCAAAGTGCATTGTATGTTCAGGTCATTTGCAACCATTCTTTTTTCACTGTACTCAAAGATGTCATTGGGCAGATCACAGAAATTACACCTATTGAATCTACCCAGTTTAGGTTAACATCCATTAATTATTCAGTTTCCATTAGGAAGCAGTCAAATGCACTGCAATGACAAGAACAAGAGGAGGAGTCAAAACACCGAGGATCCAGGCAGGATTTCCGATAACAAGCCAGTTGCCCCAGAGAAAAGCAAGTCTGTGTAATATTAGCTTTAGTCTCAACTATTTTACTGTCAAATAACTCAGTCAGGACACTTCACAACCAAGACTTCCACATAAAAAATATTAATGTGGACAAGGCACAAAGATGATCTGAAATCCAAACACAAGCAAGAGAGGGGGAAAAAAAACCTAACAGCTTTTTACGTATAGTTCTTTTCTGAAAGCTCACCTCACAACAAAATGCACGCATTTGACATAAAATTGGCAGGAGCCTCCTGCTCTACTTGAGAGGTCAAATAAATAAATCTGTCACCAAAGCGATCAGGGAATACATATGCATTGCTCCTGGAAGATGGTGTAACATGTGGACAGGGTTGTAAAGAAAGCTTTTGGCATCTTAGCCTTTATAATCAAAGTATTGACCACCGCCAATGTGCTGATCTCGCCTCCAACCATGCATCTTGGCGCCTCATAGTTCGGCGGGCAGCAACCTCCTTTAAAGAAGACCGCAGAGCTCACCTCACTGACAAAAGACAAAGGAGGAAAAACCCAACACCCAACCCCAATCCACCAATTTTCCCTTGCAACCGCGCCTGCCTGTCCCGCATCGGACTTGTCAGTCACCAACAAGCCTGCAGCAGACGTGGACACACCCCTCCATAAATCTTCGTCCGCGAAGCCAAGCCAAAGAAAAGAAAGAAGATTGAGTATAGAAGTTGGGCTGTTATGTTGAAGTTATTCAAGTCATTGGTGAGACCACTCTTAGAATATTGTGTGCTGTTCTGGACACCCAGCAGCAAGAAATATATCAATAAGATTGAAAGAGTGCAGAGAAGATTTACTAAGATGTTGCCAGGTCTTCAGGAGTTGAGTTACTAGGAAAAATTAAACAGGTTAGGACTATTCTCCTTGGAACAATGGAGAATGAGAGGAAACTTGATAGAGGTTTAAGATTATGAGGGGTATAGACAGAGTAGATGTGAGTACGGTGTTTCCACTTAGATTGGGGAAGATAAATAGGAGAAGTCATAGCTTTAGGCTGAGAGGGGAGAGGTACAAGGGGAACATTAGAAGAATGTGGATCGAGCTGCCATCTGATGAGTGAATGCAGATTCAATCTCAAGTTTTAAAAATCAATTGGATAAATACATGGATAGGAGAGGTCTGGAGGGTTATGGAATGAGAGTAGGTCATTGGGACTAGATAGTTTTATTGGTCAGCACAGACTGGAAGGGTCAAATGGCCTATTTTCTGTGCTGTAAGGTTCTATGGTTCCAGCTCTGCACCATTTCCCTGAAAATAAGCTGCATCCAGAGATTAAAACAAAGATTAAAAGAAAACAGTTAAAGTAACGTTTGAGTATTAAAAATGTCAAGAACTTTTTCTAATAAATGTTATTTTCATATTTATGTTTAAATAACTCATTTCAATTGATACAAAACATACAGTAACAATCTATGCACAGGCTCTTTTTGACTGCAGGATTCTACCCCTGATGCAAGTTTATCAAACAAGGAAATGAATTCTGTAACTCTAGTTTTTTTGACAACCTCACACTAAAATTTGTTTTTGGGATATATGACCTCATTAGGATAGGACATGTTACTACTGGCAATTTGTGACTTTCACATCAGGAATATATTGTTTGTATAAAGCATTTATTCCAACTCCATAATAAAGTGTATTATTGGTATCAGTAATTGCAGCTGACGTGGACTTTTACCCCCTCCATAAATCTTTGTTCGCGAAGCCAAGCCAAAGAAGAATTGCAGATCACACATTTTATACATAAGTAAAGTGTATTCTGTGCTCTAGATGAAAATCTGAACTTAGGCTTCATCGGTATCTCACAACGTTACTATTTGACACCAAGATCTAGAAAGATTCGTGTTGAGAAGCACTAAAACTGCAGACACCTTAACTACTGACTTATGAGTCTTGAAACCCTCAAAAAGCAAGGGTCGACTTAAACACCAGATACAAAATTCAACATTAAAAAAAAACCCAAAGTAGATTCGGCGTATAAGACGACCCCCTCCCCACCGCTGCTCCCCCTGACACCTCCCCACTGCCTCCATAACCCACACGCTCCTGCCGGGATACTGAGGTCGCCGCTCCTGCCCAAGCCGACACATAGCAGTGGTTCCTGCATCCAGCACACTTGGGCAATCCGGAATCCGGAACGCACCCAACTCCTGCTGCAGCCGATGTTGAAGGCTTGGACCCAGCATCATTTGGCATCTTCCCGGCCAAAAGCAAAGGGGTTTTTTTTTTTTAAACTTTATTGTCATCACTTGTTTGCTTAATTATTTTGGAGGGTGAGAGTTGACTTATATGCCCGATATAATGATAAAACCATGAAAATGGGGACAAGACTTACCTGAAGGCCAACTTGTACACCAAAATATAGAGTAACACTGAACTGCTGGAGGAACTCAGCAGGTCAGTCACCATCCATGGTCAGTCAACTTCAAGTCAGCACCATTTATCAAGATTAAAGCAAAAAATGATGATATTTTGTACGTGAAGGGGGAAGAGCTAGGAGGGTCCAAAAGGTGATAGGGTATTGGCCAGAAGGAAGGAAAGATGGAAAGACAAGAAGAGGGAGACATACAAGGTAGGGGAGATGAAGAGACTGAGTGAAACGTGAAATTCTGCAGACGCTGTGACTGTTGTGACAACACGGAAAAGCTGGAGGAACTCAGCATGTCACGCAGAAGCCACAGGAAGTAAAGATTTTTAACCGACATTTAGGGCCTGACCCCTGCTTCAAGGCATGTGTAAAACGCGGGGGGGGGGGGGGAAGGTCCCTGAAATTAAAAGGCTGGGGGAAGGAAATAAAGGGAAAGGGGAGGAGCACAAACCAGAGATGGAGAGACAGGAAGAGGGAGAGACCATTCTGAGGGGGGTGAGTGAACAGGAGTAGGTAAAGATGACATGGAAATAATGAAACCAGATAGAGGTGGGAATTATCTGAAATCAGATAAATCAATGTCTATGCCCTTTGGTTCAAAGCTAGCTTGTTCCTGCGATTTCTTTTCAAATGCCAGGAGGGAGAAGAATGATTGAGCAAAGGTTGTGAATGTTGATTCCAGCTTTACCCAAGAGTCCGAAGCAACCAATGGGTGCACAAACATGAATATCAATTGCCAGTGGCAATGTGCCTGGTGTTAATAAGGTCATCCTTCAAATAAAAAAAGATTCTGGCCTTGCATGAAACAGAGGTAAGTACATCTCTACATTTGATAAACTGTGTTTGCATTTGTATATAAACACAGCAATCAAAATGTCAGTTCATAAATTCAGAAACAAAGGCAGAATCATTTAACTTCCAGCACTACTAAACTTTCTAAAACAGATTTCACTGCAATTGTAAATTTGATAATCAACATCAATTTATATTCAAATTTAGACACCCAGCATGGTAATGAGCCCATGCAACTTTAAAAAAAAATACTGGTATGCAGGTAGGAGCAATCTGAATCGTACGCGAGAGGGCTGCATTTCTGATACCCCTTCTTCTTCTTTTCTTTGGCTTGGCTTCGCAGACGAAGATTTATGGAGGGGGTAAAAGTCCACGTCAGCTGCAGGCTCGTTTGTGGCTGACAAGTCCGATGCGGGACAGGCAGACACGGTTGCAGCGGCTGCAGGGGAAAATTGGTTGGTTGGGGTTGGGTGTTGGGTTTTTCCTCCTTTGCCTTTTGTCAGTGAGGTGGGCTCTGCGGTCTTCTTCAAAGGAGGTTGCTGCCCGCCAAACTGTGAGGCGCCAAGATGCACGGTTTGAGGCGAGATCAGCCCACTGGCGGTGGTCAATGGGGCAGGCACCAAGAGATTTCTTTAGGCAGTCCTTGTACCTTTTCTTTGGTGCACCTCTGTCACGGTGGACAGTGGAGAGCTCGCCATATAACACGATCTTGGGAAGGCGATGGTCCTCCATTCTGGAGACGTGACCCACCCAGCGCAGCTGGATCTTCAGCAGCGTGGACTCGATGCTGTCGGCCTCTGCCATCTCGAGTACTTCGACGTTAGGGATGAAAGCGCTCCAATGGATGTTGAGGATGGAGCGGAGACAACGCTGGTGGAAGCGTTCTAGGAGCCGTAGGTGATGCCGGTAGAGGACCCATGATTCGGAGCCGAACAGGAGTGTGGGTATGACAACGGCTCTGTATACGCTTATCTTTGTGAGGTTTTTCAGTTGGTTGTTTCTCCAGACTCTTTTGTGTAGTCTTCCAAAGGCGCTATTTGCCTTGGCGAGTCTGTTGTCTATCTCGTTGTCGATCCTTGCATCTGATGAAATGGTACAGCCGAGATAGGTAAACTGGTTGACCGTTTTGAGTTTTGTGTGCCCGATGGAGATGTGGGGGGGCTCGTAGTCATGGTGGGGAGCTGGCTGATGGAGGACCTCAGTTTTCTTCAGGCTGACTTCCAGGCCAAACATTTTGGCAGTTTCCGCAAAGCAGGACGTCAAGCGCTGAAGAGCTGGCTCTGAATGGGCAACTAAAGCGGCATCGTCTGCGAAGAGTAGTTCACAGACAAGTTTCTCTTGTGTCTTGGTGTGAACTTGCAGGCGCCTCAGATTGAAGAGACTGCCATCCGTGCGGTACCGGATGTAAACAGCGTCTTCATTGTTGAGGTCTTTCATGGCTTGGTTCAGCATCATGCTGAAGAAGATTGAAAAGAGGGTTGGTGCGAGAACATAGCCTTGCTTCACGCCAATTAACCTACAACTCTGTTATATTTTAAAGGGTGGGCAGAATGTACAAACTCCTTACAGACCGCATCGGATTCAAACCCAGGTCGCTGGCACTTTAATAGCATAGCACTAATCGCTACACTAACCGTGGCGCCATGTTCAACAGAATAATCCATTCTTGAACCCTGAGAATAATCTTATCCCTAGCAATCAAAGTAATTCTTTTGCCCTCCACAGCAATATATTAATAACACAAATACTGCAGTGAATTGAGTGTGAAGACTTTTTTTTAAATCACCACGGCCTTTATAACAAGGATGGCTGCATTGCAGCATGCTGTGCGTACGCAGTGCTCAACTCCTGATTACAACAAATCAGCTTTTTAAAAATGTGTCACCTAAAACTCCAATTGAGGAAGTTTCGTTATGCTAGCACCAAGTGTTCTCACAATGAGTGCCTATCATCTGCTATTTTCAATCACCTCAGGGAACTGATCTTTTGCAGGCTACTACTGGACTCAAACATCCAAAAGATGTACAGAAAATAGAATCAAACTGGTGCATTTCACAGTAGCAGCAGCTCTTCTGTTTGATGCCAGTGCTATAGTTACAGCATGAAGATAGCTTGAATCCAGATTGTGTACCCAACAGAATATCAAGAGTGAAAGAACAAGAAAATCACAGCATCATTGAACTCTGTTACAGGGTCAGTTGAAAATCTCAATACAACATGTAGTTCTACATCATTATAAACTAGGTTTCCTTTTCGATCACCCCCCCATCCCCCCCGCCCCACCCTCCTCATTGTGAATGTACCATTTGCATCTTAACAGAAGCCATGACTGGAGACCACAATACTCCCCAAAATAATTCAAATTCCTCACAGTGCCGGAGGGAAGAGATCTAGGTACAATGATCAGAAATGCAGCCAACTCATGTACGATTCAGAGGGCTCCTATCTGTTTACCAGTATTTCTTTAAAAAAAAGTTGCAATACAGTATTGAGATCCTGACACAGTCCCAAGGGATTAGTTTTCCCCTTGAACATTGAAGACTTGACAATTCCATCCAAACTAGGGTCTGCATTTAATTTATTTTATTTCACCATTATTATCTTGCAAACACAAGCCGCTGCATTAAGGTGCCTAGGGTCCGGCGACTATCCCTCCCGGAGGAGGGCTTAAAAGTGCGCCTCGGAGGCACCTCCTGGTCTTTCAGGTGGCCTCCCAATAGCCGCACAGGAGTAGAATAGGCGGCTTTACATCGGGGTATTCTGGCCATCTGAAAGTGCCCACAGACACCAACTTCCTGCTCTATTCAGATGCAGCAATATATCCAGGGATTGGGTGGTGGTGGGCAGATCACCCTCATGCACAGTTACTGTTTTTCACTCAGTAGTACGGGGGGGGAGGGGGGTGGGAGGCGGGGGAGGAGGATCGAATGCAGATTGAATTTTCATTGGAAATGGTGCCTAATGATTTTCAGATTGAAATCCAAATTACATTTGCACATCCTTGGCAAAATAATGTTCTGCATTACAACTGCCTCTAATACAGTACCCTGTATTTTAAATTCAATCCCCCATTCAACAACAGAGGAGACTGTTGAGATGGTCTTGTCAAGAAGAAGAGCAGGAGTTGTTAAGTATTCTCTTTCAAAGAGGCAACTTAGAAAAGCATAATTATGCTCCTAGAACGCTTCCACCAGCGTTGTCTCCGCTCCATCCTCAACATTCACTGGAGCGACTTCATCACCAACATCGAAGTACTCGAGATGGCAGAGGCCGACAGCATCGAATCCACGCTGCTGAAGATCCAACTGCGCTGGGTAGGTCGCGTCTCCAGAATGGAGGACCATTGCCATCCCAAGATCGTGTTATATAGCGAGCTCTCCACTGGCCATCGTGTCAGAGGTGCACCAAAGAAGAGGTACAAGGACTGCCTAAAGAAATCTCTTGGTGCCTGCCACATTGACCACCGCCAGTGGGCTGATATCGCCTCAAACCGTGCATCTTGGCGCCTCACAGTTCGGCGGGCAGCAACCTCCTTTGAAGAAGACCGCAGAGCCCACCTCACTGACAAAAGACAAAGGAGGAAAAACCCAACACCCAACCCCAACCAACAAATTTTCCCCTGCAACCGCTGCAACCGTGTCTGCCTGTCCCGCATCGACTTGTCAGCCACCAATGAGCCTGCAGCTGACGTGGACATTTACCCCTCCATAAATCTTCGTCTGCGAAGCCAAGCCAAAAAAAAAAATTATGGAAGAGAAAGGAAGCATTGAACAAGTTTTTTTAAAAAATCAGTATCCACGATATACTGCACTTTGAGATGCGTCACCTGTTAAAATAATAGTGGAAACCATGTGTTTTTTGTCTGCACCTTAGTGGCCATAAGGAAAGTAGCTTGCCACAACAACCACAACCATCTGCTCCAGGTCCAACAGCCAATCCAAGAGAAGGCCCCTGCCTTGACTGCATGTTCAGCCACCCTTCTCCCAGCCACTGGAATTTATAAGATCCAGTCAACCGCAGTTTTGAGTCAATAAAAAGTTTGACATTTCCAATGTCACAAAGGACTACGATTAATCTTCTACAAGATTAACCTCTGAATCTTGTGATTTTTCACGTCACCTTGATAACCCTTAACACTGCATTCCATTCCCATCTTCAAAATGCTGAGATTCATGTTTAACATTATCAGACTGCCTTGTTAATTTACAACAAAGAATTCTACTTCAGATGACAAGAAGATGTTAACTCTGGAAACGAGACCTGGTATCATGTGTGTATTTGACGCTTCTAAAACAATCTAGAAAGTAAACTATAGAGAAACAATACATTTTATCTGAACCTCAAACAATATTCTCTATTCTATTTGTGCAAGGATCCCTTTTCTTTACCAATTTTAATGGTTCATTAAGTGTTTGTAATGTCACATTCACGTGAAAGTGTACAAGCTTGCCAACTTAATCTATTTTAACATGTTTGAACCTAGGATAATTCTTAACTAACAAGAGAAAAATTGTACCTCCTCTCCTCATCAACTCACCCACATTGAGGCAAAAGGACATTATTCTAAATCCTATACAACTCAACATCTTAAAGCGTCATCACTTAAAACAGCACATAAAAAAGAGAGAAAATGCGTTAAAAGAGATTATCAAGCCAATTTAAATTTAGACAAACAGCACTGGAATGGAACCCTCCAGCTCATGACCTTGTGCCACACAAATACACCAATTAACCTACCACCCTGGTACGTTTTGAAGGATGGGTGGAAACCAGAGCCCCCGGAAGAAACCTACGCAGACCAATCTACTTGAGAATTTCCAAAATTAAGCCCATAAAATAAACACACCATTGCCAATAATCAACGACTCTGCCTGCTACTATTTTCTATCAAGAATAAGCTTTTGCTTATGTCTGAAATGTTCTTACTTTTGATTCTTGTTTATTAATATTTATATATGCTACAGTAAATATTAATACAAAATGAATGCACTTTCTTGGCACAGAGCAACATTTCAGATAACTGATCCTATCATGAATTAAATCTTCAATCAAAAAGTACCTGCTGGTACCACATGCTAACTTTCTTTCTGCAAGTTCAACAACTTTTAAACACCCTACACCAGGTTAAGGTGTCGTCCTGGTGCAATAGAAACTCAATGAACATGGCATCATCATTAACCAAAGAAAGAAAAACCAGCAGACAATCACTAAAGGAGCAGCCCGATTAGTGCGACGCTGTTACAGCACCAGTGATTGGGACCGTGGTTCCAATCCCGCGCTGTCTGTAGGGAGTTCGTACATTCTCCGTGTCTGCATGGGTTTTCCCCAGGTTGTCTGGTTTCCTCCCACTGTTCGAAAGTCAATTGGGTGCACATGGGCCAAAATGGCCTGTTACTGTGCTGTATGTCTAAATTAAACTCAAATGTGGTTTAGAACCAGCAAAATAATGAAACTATCCTGTTTCATTCTTGTTCACCTGCTATTCTGATGACAATGTCGAAATCCATGAGGCTCGTAAACACCTTGTGCTCAATAACTACTGGCTAAGCTGTCCATTTAAAGTTTTCTTCCCACTTTGAAATCTTTGGCTTGGCTTCGCGGACAAAGATTTATGGAGGGGTAATGTCCACGTCAGCTGCAGGCTCGTTTGTGGCTGACAAGTCCAATGCGGGACAGGCAGACACGGTTGCAGCGGTTGCAAGGGAAAATTGGTTGGTTGGGGTTGGGTGTTCCTCCTTTGCCTTTTGTCAGTGAGGTGGGCTCTGCGGTCTTGTTCAAAGAAGGTTGCTTCCCGCTGAACTGTGAGGCGCCAAGATGCACGGTTTGAGGCGATATCAGCCCACTGGCGGTGGTCAATGTGGCAGGCACCAAGAGATGTCTTTAGGCAGTCCTTGTACATCTTCTTTGGTGCACCTCTGTCTCGGTGGCCAGTGGAGAGCTCGCCATATAACACGATCTTGGGATGGCAATGGTCCTCCATTCTGGAGACGCGACCTACCCAGCGCAGTTGGATCTTCAGCAGCGTGGATTCGATGCTGTCGGCCTCTGCCATCTCGAGTACTTCGATGATGGTGATGAAGTCGCTCCAATGAATGTTGAGGATGGAGCGGAGACAACGCTGGTGGAAGCGTTCTAGGAGCCGTAGGTGATGCCGGTAGAGGACCCATAATTCAGAGCCGAACAGGAGTGTGGGTATGACAACGGCTCTGTATACGCTAATCTTTGTGAGGTTTTTCAGTTGGTTGTTTTTCTTTTGTGTAGTATTCCAAAGGCGCTATTTGCTTGGCGAGTCTGTTGTCTATCTCATTGTCGATCCTTGCATCCGATGAAATGGTGCAGCCGAGATAGGTAAACTGGTTGACCGTTTTGAGTTTTATGTGCCCGATGGAGATGTGGGGGTGGCTGGTAGTCATGGTGGGGAGCTGGCTGATGGAGGACCTCAGTTTTCTTCAGGCTGACTTCCAGGCCAAAGATTTTGGCAGTTTCCGCAAAACAGGACGTCAAGCGCTGAAGAGCTGGGTCTGAATGGGCAACTAAAGTGGCATCATCTGCAAAGAGTAGTTCACGGACGAGTTGCTCTTGTATCTTGGTGTGAGCTTGCAGGCGCCTCAGATTGAAGAGACTGCCATCTGTGTGGTACCGGATGTAAACAGCGTCTTCATTGTTAAGGTCTTTCATGGCTTGTTTCAGCATCACGCTGAACATGCCACATTACTGGATCTTTTGCAAATTCCTACAATGTCCCAACTGTCCACATTCTTCTATTCCAGCCTCTTGCACAGTCGCTGTATGCAATTGTTCCACAATAGCAACCAGTTGGGAGAAATCCTTGGCTCTAGAATTTCTTTCCTCAGCATCTTTGCCTTCTACAGAACATATAACAGAACATTACAGCACAGTAAAGGCTCTTCGGCCCACAATCTTGTGTTGACCTACTCAACAATCTCAACAGTGGTCCAGAACCTTTTTTCCCCACTCACATACCACCTTAAGTAATCCCTTACTAATCATAGAGCACCAATGGCATAGGGATTACTTAAAGTGGGACGTGAGTGGAAAGTAAAGGTTTGAAAACCACTGATCTAAACCTTCCCTACCTCATACCCATAACCCTCATTTTTCTTGTATCCATGCACCTAACAGTCTTTTAAAAGTCTTGGCAACACATTCCATCACTCCGTGCAAAAAAAATCTTACCCCTGACATCTCCCCGAAGCTTTCCTCCCCTCACCTTGAAGATGTCCTAAGCTGTTTGCTTTTCTCCCCTGGGAAAAATCTCTTCTGCACCCTCTCCATAGCTTACATAGCTTACACATCCTTCCAAAACTGAACAATATTTCAAGTGTGGCCCAACCAGTTTAAAAAAGCTGCAACATTACTTTATGACTCTTGAATGCAATACCCTGAGGAATGAAGGCCAGCATACCAAAAGCCTTCTTAACTTCCCAATCAATTCGTACAACGACATTGAGAGATCCATGGCATAGACCCAAGGTCCTTCTGTTCTTCTACACTGTTAAGAATCTTACCATATACTTGTCCTTCAAGTCTTATGGACCCCAAAACCCAGCAGCAATAGAATTTCACCAAGACAAATGGTTACTTAAACAAAATTTGCTTTTAATTATCTTTAAACATGAAAACAGGATCAAACTTTAACTTATTCCCCTTCTGATTCTAAGCACACGTGTATGTAATGTGCATATAAGCTCAGTAAAGTTCTTTGATTCACAGTCCAATCTCACTTCTCACTCATTCAAGTTCATTGGTATCAGATAATACTGTGCACAGAATTTAACATTTATGAATTTCACCAGGCTTTGGTGCTTGAAAGGTAAATGGTTACTGCTCAGGAAGGTTCTTGTCAGTTTTCAGAGAGAGAATAGTTGCTTGTTGGAAACAAACTGATTCCTTCCGATCGACCACGTCAGTGTCTTGCCGAAGAAACCTGCCCCATCAGGGTTTTCCAGATGATAACCTCTTTCTTTCAGGTCACCACAGAGTTCCTTTTCTGTTTCCCTTATTTCAAGTGAAACATTATACAGTCAGCCATTGCCTCTTGTATGGACCACATACAGGCTAAACTAACAACTCCCAACCCATATTCAAAATGGGATTTCAAACAAGCTTTCTAGCTTGTCATGTTCCAGTCCCAGCTCTGCTGCTGAACTGTAAAACTGAATTTTCTCTCACAGAGAAAACCACATGATCCACTTAGAACAGCAAACTGCACTCAGACTGTAGCACTGGACCCAATCTTCTGAGTTTGTTCATCTGTTGCTTTCTAAAACATTAATCCATTACTCCACAGCATCTCCAATTAACACTTACTTGTGAAGTCTCCATAAGCACTCTTCAAAATTTCTGCAAAGGCACTTGAAGCCTGGGCTGTCTGGCTTGAACAGAGCGCCAGCATTTTAAGTGAGTTCGATGTGTGACCTCACTAAAAACCCCACAATTTATATTCAAAAGCATACCTATATACAGTATAATCTGTCACACAAGTTTGACCTGCCAAAATGCATCACTTCACACTTACCTGAATTGAACCCCATCCTCCACTTTTCTGACCAACTCTACATCCTGTCTAGATCATGTTGTAACCTACGACAACCTTCTACACTACCCACAACATCTCCAACCTTGGAGGTCACTTCACTTGAAAGGACTGTTTGAAGCCCTGAATGAGTCCTGCAAAAAAAAAATCATTAAGCTCAGATATGATTCTAGCTGCAGAATATGATATTCAGGACATTGAGAACATCAAAGTGGATTTTTAATCCGGTCTCACTTGTTCCCCAAATGACAATATGTTGTTTATCCCAGAACAATATCAATAGATTTGAAGAGTGTTTTTAAAAAATCTCTACGTAGATTACAAATCATTTAACGAACAGGAATGGTTGAGCTACGTGTATAATAAAGAGTAGAATTTTATTTTGTTCGATTTGGGACCACATGGTCTGGTTAGTTAGCTTCTCGGATTCCAATAACTTGTACGTCTTCAACACTTCAATTAAGCCAAGAGTGCCATCGAACAAAAACAAAAGCCTGCTTGAGAAACTGCCTGTGGATCATGGATTTGGGAACATGATCAGAATTTATTGTCAAGAATGAGTCATGCAATTTGGTGATTGTAGCAGCTTCATAGAGAGTAAACATACATATTACAATAATCTTACAACATTACTATGAAAAACAATGAAAATAGTGCACAAAAAGTCAGGCAGTGTTTATCGGTCATTGTTCATTCAGGAATCTGATGGCAGCAGGGAAAGAAGCTGTCCTTGTGCCACTGAGTGCTCGTCTTTAGGCTCCTGTACCTTTTTCCCCGATAGTAGCAGAGTTAAGAGAGCATGGCCTGGGTGGTGGGGGTCTTTGAGGATAGAGGCTTCTTTTTAAGACACCACCTCTTGTACGTGTCCTTGGTGGAGTGAAGTCTGGTGCCTGTGATATCGCAGGCCGAGTTAACAACCCTCTGGAGTTTATTTGTGTCCTGAGAGTTGGCACCTGTATACCAGAGTGATGCAACCAGCAAGAATGCTCTCCACAATACATCTGTAGAAGTTTACAAGTCTTCGGTGACATACCAAATCTTCTCAGACACTTCACAAAGTATAGCCACTGCCGAGCCTTCTTTGTGATTGCATCAATATGGAGGCTCCAGGACAGATCCTCAGAGATGTTGACACCCAAGAATTTGAAATTCTTGACTCTCTCCACTACTATGCCCTCGATAAAGACTGGGTCATGCTCCCCTGACTTCCTCCTGAAGTCCATAATCATCTTTTTGGTTTTGCTAACGTTGAGCACAAGGCTGTTGTCATTAAACCATTCAATGAGCTGATCTATCTCCCTCCTGTACACTTCCTCATTGCCATTTGTGATTCTGCCAACTGTGGTGTCATCGGCAAACTTGTAGATAGCATTGGGATTGTGTCTGGCCACAGTTGTGGATGTATAACGAGTAGAGCAGTGGGCTAAGCACACATCCTTGAAGTGTGCCTGTGTTGATAATTACAGTTCTCACAAGAAAAATAAATAAGTATTTCATGGAGAAAAAGATGCAAGGATTTGGGCAAAGAGTTTAGGGTATTTCTGTTTGAAGGACCTGGGAAACTTGACAGGCTAAATGGCCTCCTTCTTGTTCTGCTCTATTCCAGGACTCTACGCACTGGATAGTGTTGGATTCAGTTGTAAAAGCAATCGAGTCAGAAGGTTGTGGCCTCAAGCCTGGCACCAACAGTGATCAAGGGGAAGAGGGATAGCGGAGAACTGGAAAGGCGAAGGAAAGGGGAGAGCAGAAAATTCAATGTTAATGCCAGCTGGCTGGAGAGGGCCCAGGAGGAAAAATCAGGTGTTGTTCCTCCAATATGTGGGTGGTCTTGGTGAGATAGTACACAAGGACAGACGTCAAGAACAGTTTCAGCGACTCTTGAACTATTGAGGGACTGCTCTGACACCACAAAAAAGGATTGTCTGTACTAATGCACACCTTTTTTACCCCCGAGGATAACTGAATATTATCCACATCTTTCGTACTTATTGTCTCTTGTTCATTCAAGTTGTGCAATCTTATTTGAAGTACCTGTCCAGCTGCAGCAAGCAAGAATATCGCTGCATATTTGCATTATACAATAAGTAAAACACAAAAGTCTGCAGACACCGTGAGTGAAGTAAGAAAAGACAATGCTGGAGAAATTCCACTGGTAATACTTTATAAATAAACTTTATCTTCTTCTTTGGCTTGGCTTCGCGGACGAAGATTTATGGAGGGGGTAAAAAGTCCACGTCAGCTGCAGGCTCGTTTGTGGCTGACAAGTCCGATGCGGGACAGGCAGACACGATTGCAGCGGTTGCAAGGGAAAATTGGTTGGTTGGGGTTGGGTGTTGGGTTTTTCCTCCTTTGCCTTTTGTCAGTGAGGTGGGCTCTGCGGTCTTCTTCAAAGGATTTTGCTGCCCGCCAAACTGTGAGGCGCCAAGATGCACGGTTTTAGGCGTTATCAGCCCACTGGCGGTGGTCAATGTGGCAGGCACCAAGAGATTTCTTTAGGCAGTCCTTGTACCTTTTCTTTGGTGCACCTCTGTCACGGTGGCCAGTGGAGAGCTCGCCATATAATACGATCTTGGGAAGGCGATGGTCCTCCATTCTGGAGACGTGACCCACCCAGCGCAGCTGGATCTTCAGCAGCGTGGACTCGATGCTGTCGACCTCTGCCATCTCGAGTACTTCGACGTTAGGGGTGTAAGCGCTCCAATGGATGTTGAGGATGGAGCGGAGACAACGCTGGTGGAAGCGTTCTAGGAGCCGTAGGTGGTGCCGGTAGAGGACCCATGATTCGGAGCCGAACAGGAGTGTGGGTATGACAACGGCTCTGTATACGCTTATCTTTGTGAGGTTTTTCAGTTGGTTGTTTTTCCAGACTCTTTTGTGTAGTCTTCCAAAGGCGCTATTTGTCTTGGCGAGTCTGTTGTCTATCTCATTGTCGATCCTTGCATCTGATGAAATGGTGCAGCCGAGATAGGTAAACTGGTTGACCGTTTTGAGTTTTGTGTGCCCGATGGAGATGTGGGGGGGCTGGTAGTCATGGTGGGGAGCTGGCTGATGGAGGACCTCAGTTTTCTTCAGGCTGACTTCCAGGCCAAACATTTTGGCAGTTTCTGCAAAGCAGGACGTCAAGCGCTGAAGAGTTGGCTCTGAATGGGCAACTAAAGCGGCATCGTCTGCAAAGAGTAGTTCACGGACAAGTTTCTCTTGTGTCTTGGTGTGAGCTTGCAGGCGCCTCAGATTGAAGAGACTGCCATCCGTGCAGTACCGGATGTAAACAGCGTCTTCATTGTTGGGGTCTTTCATGGCTTGGTTCAGCATCATGCTGAAGAAGATTGAAAAGAGGGTTGGTGCGAAAACACAGCCTTGCTTCACGCCATTGTTAATGGAGAAGGGTTCAGAGAGCTCATTGCTGTATCTGACCCGACCTTGTTTCCCAAGAAAAGTGCAGAGAACAAAACAAAGGACTCTACATCACCTTTGTTGACCTCACCAAAGCCTTCGACACCGTGAGCAGGAAAGGGCTTTGGCAAATACTAGAGCGCATCGGATGTCCCCCAAAGTTCCTCAACATGATTATCCAAATAAACTTTATAAATATTTTGCAAAGATACAGAAGCAATGCTTTGGGCTTGAGCCGTTCATCAAAGGACAGGTACATGGGTGGCTATGGTGAGAGGTGGAAGGAGCAAGAGGGGGGAGGATTATCACTGCCCACGAGGAGCCAAAGGAGACGAGTACGCATGCACCCCTGGGACGAGTAGCCTGAGACCGAGGACGCATGCGCCCCTGGGACGAGTAGCCTGAGACCGAGGACGCATGCGCCCCTGGGACGAGTAGCCTGAGACCGAGGACGCATGCGCGAGCAGCCTGAGACCGAGGGCGCATGCGCCCCTGGGACCGTAAGGTCCCAGAGCAGACTACAACTCCCAGAAGGCAACGGGCTCTTCCTCCGGACCTCCTGGCTTCTCGAATCGTTCCCCCCGCCCCGACTCACCTTCTTCACAGGTTTGTGCGACGCGATGGCGCCGCTGTCGTTGTTGAACACGACCAGCGACGGCTCGTTCTGCGCCTCGGTCTTCAGGGAGTACTTGTCGCCCTTCGTCTTCTCGTTGCTCTGCGCTCTTTCCGCGTTGGCGTTCTCCTTCACCTCCTTGGCCTTCGGCGCCTCCCTCACGCCTTTCGTCTCGACCGGCTCGGGGCCGCCCTTCTTCAGGAGCTCCGCCATGAGGCTTGGGGTTCGCTGCCCTTTCGTCTCTGTCCTTCCGCTCTCACCGCTCCGAGTGCGGCTGGTGCAGCGGCGACGACAAACCCCAGCGGCCGACGTCGAGCGCCGCCTCCGTGCGTGCCCGAACTCAACGTCACCCGCCGTGCCAGCACTCTGCGTCTGACGTCAGCGCGTCACTCCTGCCCTTCAAAAGTTTGCCCTTTTGTTGCACAGGTTTGAGGAAGGAGAAAGGGCTCTTTTTTTCCCGACATTCGTCGACAAAGGTTGATGTCAACCACTTTTAATGGAGGACCATCGCCTTCCCAAGATCGTATTATATGGCGAGCTCTCCACTGGCCACCGTGACAGAGGTGCACCAAAGAAAAGGTACAAGGACTGCCTAAAGAAATCTCTTGGTGCCTGCCCCATTGACCACCGCCAGTGGGCTGATAACGCCTCAAACCGTGCATCTTGGCGCCTCACAGTTTGGCGGGCAGCAACCTCCTTTGAAGAAGACCGCAGAGCCCACCTCACTGACAAAAGGCAAAGGAGGAAAAACCCAACACCCAACCCCAACCCACCAATTTTCCCCTGCAACCGTGTCTGCCTGTCCCGCATCGGACTGGTCAGCCACAAACGAGCCTGCAGCTGACGTGGACATTACCCCTCCATAAATCTTCGTCCGCGAAGCCAAGCCAAAGAAAGAAGAAAGATAAGCTTATCATTTCTTTTGCTGACAATATGTATCCAATTTCAACTCTTCACAGGCATCTCCAGGAGTGATCTGCATCCTGTGCTCCTTTTATGACCTTCTCTACATCAGAGACTGGGAGATTGCTTCCTTGAGTGCACTTTGTCCATATCAGTGACAGGGATCTCCCAGTGGCCAACCACTTCATTTCCACAACCCATTCACATACTCACATGTCTGTGCATGGCCTGATCTCCCACGCTAAGATGGAGGAACAATGCTTGATTTTCCGTCTGGGCCCTCTCCAACTGGATGACATTAACATCGACTTTTCCGGATTTTGCTAACCTACTCTCTATCCTCCCTTCCCTTTCCCATTATTTCCCTTTGTTCTTTATTCCCACGGACCTCCTTCCTTCCCCCCGCTTGCTGCTGTGCCCTCCCTCCCTTGCGCCTTTGGGGCTGTGCGCCTCCCACACCACCCCTCAACTCCCCACCCCCCCCCCCCCCCACGACCACTTTGTTAAGACACCTGCTGACATTTTTTCCATTCCTTGATGAAGGGTTCAAGCCCAAAACGTTGGTTTGGATCTTTTTCTTTGCTATATAAATGACACCGACCAGCTGAGTTTCTACAGCTTTGTGTTTTTATTTCAACCACAGTACTTTTGTGCTTTACTTCCAATATCAACATCCCTTCATTTTTTTCTATCTATATGATTCATCGGTATTACATATGACCCAGGGTCCAGTCCAGTACAGAGTCCCTTCACGACTTTGTAGTGATGGCAAAGCCTCCGTGCATTCCTCACCAGGTACTCCCTCACTGGGAAATGGATCAGGCAGCACCACTGGGATATGCAAACAACTCCGTTCAACAGACGAGTCAATTGTGGTTTTCAACAGCAGTTAACATTTGTCTCCGCACACAGTCCCAAGAACAGGTCAGAGAGTGCAGAGTCCTGTAGCACACAGTTGGCGAGGATGCACCTCACCAGAACCACCATATCCTTACTTGCCAAACAGTCCAGAAGACAAATGTTTCAAAGCCACTTCTCACTATCCATTGATCAGATTGCCTTGATCACCTCAGAGGATAATGAGGGGCAACCACATGAATCACAATTCCTTTCCCAAAGGATCCAATTAAACAAATAGGGATTTAGATTTCCAGCATCTGCAGTTGTTTTGATTTTCACAGAAGAAAGTCAAATTGGCAAAGGTTTTGGCATTAATGTGTTAAGAAAGGAGCAGCCATACAAATTCGGAAGGTCCAGGCCAAGACGGGAGTCCCATTTCAGAGTAGGAGTGTTCTGCGCTCCTTGTCATTTTGGAAGGGCACAGCTCAAGAGGTCAGTGGTAATTGAGTGTTAAAGGCAAAGATGTGGGAGCTGTGAGAAAAGACCAATGTGGCAAAGTACATTTCTTTAAAAATTTACAGTACGGTAACAGGCCCTTTCAGCCCACAAGCCCATGCCGCCCAATTACACCCGATTGACCTACGTCTCCCGCTACGTTTTGGACAGTGGGAGGAAACAGAGGTAGACACGGGGAGAGCTTACAAACTCCCAACAGACACCGCCAGATGCGAACCTGGGTCACTGGCGCAGTAACAGCATTGCGCTAACTGCTATGATAACCACATTGCTCCCTATGCTAACTGGGCCATTCCAAAAAAATAGATCAGTCGGGACGCAAACAAAACCTCTGCTGCCAACACAGATTGCCAGTTTGGAGATGACGTTGGGCACACTTCCCTTCATCAGTCAGGGCATGGAGCACAAGAGCAGGGACATCAACTTGCAAGAAGAAATTGGTGAGACCACATGTGTGGAGCATTGTGTACACTCCTTATACCTCAGTGATAGGAAAGACATCATTAAGGGAGTGCGAAAAGAGTCACAAGAATGTGAATGTGATTCTCAAGAACTAGAATTGTAAAGGAGACTGGAATTTTTCTCCCTACATTGGAAACCAGGAGAACGTAGGAGATTTATAAAAGCATGAGGAGTATAGACAAATAGTCGTAGCCTTTCTTCCTTTACAGCAGCGGTTCTCATAGGATGCCATATGTGCTTTGTGAGGGATTACTTAAGGTGGGATGTGACTGGAAAGAAAAAGGTTGAGAACCACTGATCTTGAGCAAAAATCTCAAACAACAGAGCAGAGATTTAAGGTGAGAGGGAAAGATTTAATAGGGCACCGTTTTCCCCCATAGTACAGTGGGTATATGGGGCGAGGTGTCAGAGTGTAGAAGAGGTGAGGGCATGGTAATGTACGTGGATAGGTAAGGTCTCAAAGGAGTTAAACCGGGGTTGTAGTGCAGTACACAAGTGCTAGAGAAACTCAGCAGGTCACGAGGCATCTCCAGGCAGTAAAGGGTATATGACGAAGGATATTGGCTGAATGTGAACTAGTAGCTTGGTTAGCATGGAAAGTTACTGAAAGCACATTTTCTGACTGGGGAAAGTAATGGAATCACATGAACGACAATACACATAGTATTTAAACATCTCAGATCAGTGGTTCTCAATCTTTCTCTTTCCACTCACATACCACTTTTAAGTATTCTCTATGCCGTAGGTGCTATGTGATTAGTAAAGGTGGTAAGTGGGTGGAAAGAAAATGTTAGAAAACCACTGTTTTAGTCGTCCCTAATTGACTTGTTATGTGCATGGTTTCAGAATTCCAAAAGAAATGATCATTTTTCTCAAGCAAAACATTTCAGTAACAATTGGGACTAAAGCAGTGATTCTCAACCTTCCCACCTACATATCACTTACCATTCACAGAGCACCCGATGGCATAGGGAGTATTTAAAGTGGGATGTGAGTGGAAAGAAAAAGGTTGAGAACCACTGGGTTGGATTGTTCCAGTTCCCATTGCAAGACAGAAGTGTCCTAGTTTATAACCAGTGGCATCCACATAGTGACTTGCATCCCATTCCACCGTGTTCCTTTGGCTAAATATGCTGGGCTAGCATCTTGGTCATAGTTCATTTTATAGAGTCAAGTAAAGAGGAACAGAGAAAAATTATGTAATTAATTCATCTTATTTTTATTAGAACTGCAAACCTTTGCATATTTTAAAGATTCAGTGGGGGAAACATAAACAAGTTCCTTCACTTGTTACCCCACTTGGCCATCTTGTTATGGAACGGGCCCTTTATAAAGCGGTCAGATTTCATGTAGGCTGCAATCTTCTCCAAAGCCTGCAACAACAAAAAGTTTGGGCACTTTAATAAGAATGCCATAACTACAGACCAGGAAATGCAAACTTAAAATGTACAGCTAAACCAAAATAAAACATTTAAAAGGCTTCAAGACCAAATGAATACGAAAGGTTCAAGGGATAGCTACCGAGTGCAAGCAGATTTTCAGTTTCAGAATCAGAATTCATTATCATGAACAAGTCATTGTTTCGCTGCAGCAAACATTTATATAAACCACTTTACAGAATAAATAAAAGTAGTGCGAGTAAAAGGTCAAGTCAAAGTGAGGCGGTGTCTGTGGTTCATTGTTCAATCAGGTATCTGATGGCGGAGGGGAAGACGCCTCCTTGTGCTGCAGGTGCTCATCTTCAGGGTCTGAGCAGAGTGAAGAGGGCATGGCCTGGGTGGTGGGGTCCTTGAGGATAGAGGCTGCTTAAGCACTTGTAGATGCCCTCGATGAAGTCTGGTGCCCGTGTTGTCGCGGGCCGAGTTAACAACCCTCCAGAGTTTTTTTCTTGTCCTGAGCTTTGGCGCCTCTGTACCAGACAGTGATGCAACCAGACAGAAAGCTCTCCACAGTACACCCTGTGGAAGTTTGACAGTCTTTGGTGACATACCAAATTTCCTTGAACTTCTCACAAACGAGCCTTCTTCATGGAACATGGAAGACCCGGTTTCTGCTAACCTCTTTCCATTCTCCCTCCCTTCCCTTTTCTTCTTTCCTCCATCTCTCCACCCTCTTCCCTCTCCATTCCCAAAGCCATCCCTCCTCCTCCTGCTTGCTACTGTGCCCTCCCTCCCTTATCTACCTATGATGTCCCGCCTTTGAAACTGTACACCCCCAACACCATTTTGTTCAGTCACCTGCCAACATTGTTCCAGACCTTGATGAAGGGCTCAAGCCCAAAACATTGGTTCTGTATCCTTATCTTTGCTACATAAACGACACTGTTTGACCTGCTGAGTTTCTCCAGCATCGTGTTTTTTTCTTCCACCACGTTGTCTGCCAACTTGCGTGTTTTACCTCCATCCATTCACCTTTGATCCCTTTTTAATTCCTTTCACTGAAACGTGTGTTACTTTGATACCCCAATCATTTTCACCATTTGCCTTATTTATCTACTTGTATACTTAATATACTAGAGTCAGGTCACTCCCTCGTCCTCATTCACTCCACAGTAAACATGCCCAGCCAGTCCAATTCCTCCCCACAAGTCCTCCAGGAAACATCCTGATGAATCTCCTCTGCACTCTCTCCAGTGTAATCATGCTCTTCCTTCCATGTGGAACCAGAACTGCTTGCAATATGAAGCATTTTCTAACCTTGCAGCACGACGTTTCGAGCCTGAGCCGTTCTTCAAGGAATAAGCAGAATAAGTGAGAAGCAGAACATCTCAGAATTCAGACAATGGGAGAGGAATCCAGACCAATAAATTATATTAATTAGATATGAGAAGAGTAGGATCTAATATCACCTAGTGAATCAGATGCCAATCAAGATTTCTGAATTGTTGGACAGCAAACTATTAGAATTTCACCAGATATGAATTTTCATTTTATGTGCCCTCATTATTTTCAACAACTGAAAAGTATTTTCTGTTTACATACCCAATCAAACCCCTTTGTCAATTTTAAGCTAGTTCAGCATTCTCCTTTGGACAGAGGTACCTGGTGTGCATACACCTTTCCAAGAAGAATTCCCTTAGTCGGCCATGCTCAGGACATTGGTGGTGATAGACGAGCAGATTTTCTGGATTATTGGATATTTTTCTACAGTTTTTTTTTAAAGTTGCAGCAACTTTTCAGTGAACTTTGTAAATTTACAGTGAGTGCAGGAACAGAAACAGAACCAGGTGAGGGGGAGGGGTGCATAGGCAGTCGAGCCCCCAGCCAGTTAGAAAATAGATGCAGCAAACATCAGCTGGTGAGCCGTCAGGATTTCCAAATGGTTGGATGACAGATTGTTAGAGTTTGACTGCTCAAATCCTCGTACAACATTTCTGTCCTTTCTCAAGTGTTATCCAGAACGATATGCATCAGGTCCAAAGCAACACACTCAGATCGGAGGTCAATCTACAGGATCACTGGGGCCTCCCTGCCCTCTTCCCCCCACCCAGTGACTTGATCTGCTGGAAACATTGTCTGAAGAGAGTTTGCAAAATCACTAAGGACTCCTTGCACCCCACACACAGCATCTTCCAGCTACTCCCATTGGAAAAGAGATACAGGAGTATCAGAACCAGCACGACTAGGCTGAGAAACTGCTTCTGTCCACAGGCAGTGAGAATGATA
This sequence comes from Narcine bancroftii, assembly GCF_036971445.1. Taxonomy (NCBI): domain Eukaryota; kingdom Metazoa; phylum Chordata; class Chondrichthyes; order Torpediniformes; family Narcinidae; genus Narcine; species Narcine bancroftii. Next base: position 251,126,185 of record NC_091473.1, read on the forward strand.
AATGACTGAAAATGACACTCTGTGACTCTACTATTAATAATATCTAATACATGTTCTGTGTTCATATCCACATGCATTATGTCTGTGTGCATGCTTGCCTTGCAATGTTCTACACCGTGGACCAGAAATCGCTGGTACAAAAGGGTGACAAATGAACTTGAGTATTCTAATTCAGAAAATGTGTCTTGAAATTTGTTGTTAAAATGTTTTTTCCCTTCCATTACAAACTGTGACGAATGAAGAAAAGCGTTAATCTTGCATTAATCCAGTGTTCTTACCTCAAAACGAGTGATGAAATCCATCAGGTTCTGAAACTCATCCAAGCACTTCGGTTCAAACGCGCGATGAACATCAAGGAGTTCGTACATGAGGAAGTCCACAAAAGTGATCTGGTACAAGAGAGTTAAAAAGTTTTGCACAATTGCTCGATTTCAAAGTAGACAGACCTCACAGTGTGACGTTTCTCTCAATATTTGCTCAACAGCAAGAGGTCGGCACAAGGTCAGTGTAGCAGTTAGCATGACACTATTACAGCATCAACGATCGGGACCATGGTTCAAATCCCACACAATATGTAAGGAGTTTGCACGTTCTTCCCATGTCTGCATGGGTTTCCTCCCACCCTCCAAAAGTGTACGGGGGTTGTAGGACGATTGGTGTATTTAGGAGCTGCAGGCCGGAAGGGCCTGTAACCCTGCTGTATGTTTATATTTACTTTTTTTAAATATAGACAAACAGCTCAGTAACAGGTCATTTCAGCCCATGAGCCCTTGCTGCCCATTTACACCCAAATAACCTACAACCCCAGGTACATTTTGAACAGTGGAACAGTGGAAAAAGGAAAACTGAGCTCCCCGGAGAAAACCCACGCAGACATGGAGAAAATGTACCAACTCCTCACAGACAACGGGGGATTTGAACTCCAGCTCTGATCGCTGACGCTGTAACGACATTGTGCTAACCACCACACCAAACGTGCCACCCCAATACAATTTATTCATCATGAGTCAGTGGTTTGATGAGCTTTGGTGGGATCCCGTTGAAAGGGTAAATAGGAGTTTCGGCCAGACCACACCACCACCGCCCTTGTCTGTGGGTTTGAAAGCGAGGTTGGGGTTGGTGTTTAAGATTTTAAAAGGGACAGACAAAGTAAACGTGGATAGGCTTTTTCAATTAAGAAAGGGGGAGATTCAAACTAGAGGACATGGTTTAAGATTGAAGGGGGAAAATTATAAGGGGAACATGAGGGGAAATTTCTTTACGCAGAGGGTGGTGGGGATGTGGAATGAGCTTCTGGCAGACGTGGTCGAGGCGGGATCATTGGTTACATTTAAGGAAAGACTGGATCGTTACATGGATAGGAGGGGACTAGAGAGGTATGGACCGGGTGCTGGTCAGTGGGACTAGGAGGGTGGGGATTTGTTACGGCATGGACTAGTAGGGCCGAACTGGCCTGTTCTGTGCTGTAAGTGGTTATATGGTTATATAAAGCAGGCACTCAACCCCACCAGATTCAGAATCCTGGACAAAGTGATCAGCATGGAACATGTTGGCCGAAGGGGCAGTTTTCTGTGCTGATCCACGTGCTCCTCCCAGCATAGATCAAAACTCACCTCGTCACCTGCAAACCAGGGCCTTTTCCCCAGGAAATCAGAGCATTGCTTCAACAACACTGGCAGTTTCTTCATATAATCAGGCTTCTGTTTTTCCTGCATCCGTCACACAAGAAAACAGTTACAAATCTTGCGTGCAGAACAAGGAACGCCTTTGCGCTAAGTTTTATAGTAGCGAAAGGCCAAGTCTGAAAGTCTAAGACAGTGAAATGTATACAGTGAAACTGAGCAAAACGATTCTGCTCAAAGGAGGCAAAAGACTTCAGGGGCAAAAAGTTTCACTCTTGGTTATGTCCACAAAGTCTTCACCTCAATGGTATTTTTTTTGGAAGAAAGAGCTGGTTGAAATCACAATTTGCATTTAATTCTTGATTAAGCCAAGGGATCCCATACAGAGTTCAACAGAGAGATGGAAGGAACAGGAGAAAGTGAGGTGGGCAGATTCTCCATTCTAATTTATCTCTTAAATTATAAGTAATTTTCTCGTGGAATATGACTCCGAACTTCTGCATGCCGTCTATCCATTCCCAAATCCATATCTGACTTCCAAGTTATAGCAATACATTTTCTCGTTATTGCCAGAGCAATTTGAGCAAATTTAATTCGATACATATTCAGTTTTAATTTGGGTTTAACCCCCTCTAACATCTCCCAGTAAAAATAATGTTGGATCCTGTGAGAATCTTACTCCAGTTATTTGACCTAATAAATTACCCAGTTCAAACCAAAAAGTGGTTTAGACGGCATGCAGAAGTTCGGAGTCATATTCCACTTGAGAAAATTACTTATAATTTAAGAGATAAATACTTTACATTTTAGAAACTATGGAGCCCATATTTACAAACTGTTGGTATTAAAATTTAAATTAATCACGAATGCACCCTTTCTCTTGTATGTCTCTATATATTTAAAAGTATCAGAAAGTGAAGAACTCTTGTTGTGGTTTAATTGTGGAACACGGCCAAGTTGAATGCAAAAAGGCACCAACTTCTTGACCACATCTAAAACATAAATCCAAGTAAGAATGGTTTATTTTATGTAACATTTGTGGTGTTAAATATAACTAATGAATAAAATTATATTGAACAAACCAATAGCTCACATTTCTTGTACTTTTCATACTCTCTCTGCAGATCTGGATCCATCTACGATCATCTATTTGCTTATTTAAATCTACCTCCCATTTATGTCTTGATTTATGAACTCCTTCCTTTCGAGCCTTTTTTTCTGATAGAGCCTTTTTTTCTGATAATTTATACATCTCTGAAATAAATTTCCTTACATCTTTAGTACATAATAATCATTCTACTTCTGTCTTCACTGGTAATACTAAATCTTGATCAAAAATCTCACAAAAAAATCTCGTGCTAATAACAAAATTTTGCGTTTTCCAGTATCTTAGTTTTCCTTCATTCCACTAAAAGTAATAAATTTCCCAGCTTCAAAACAATCTTTAATTTTCTTAATACCGCAATTTTGCCAAATTTTTAAAGATTTATTTTCCATAGAAAATGCAATGTCTCTTTTGAAATAAAGGTGTTCTTCCAGTAAATGAACTACTTTTGAACATGAAGCTTTGTCTTCTGAACAATCCAGGGTACGAGAGAGCAAATTCCTTTGAATTTGGCGGGATGTTGAGAATTAATACCCCTCCAATCAGACGATGGGCTGAATAGCCTATTTCTGATCCGAGCTCTTATGGGCTCAAAAGAAAAACCAGGACAAAATGATTTGTTATCACTCAGACCAGGAACACCAATAGTTGTGGCTTCAAACCCCAATTTGATGGTTAATTTACATGGCACAGCCTAAACCTTTTCATGGCATGTATTAAATGGAATGATCCACTTCCCCGTCTGTTCTTTCAAAACCAAATTGGAATTTACTGATTAAATGGTAACTCACAAAGTCAGGGCTGTAGGTCAAGTAGACAAAACCCATGCGCAAATCCATCACTTGGTTCTCCAGCATATCGACGCAGACTTTCTCAGCATCAGTTTTGCCAACTGTATAAAGCAAGTCAGACCTTATGATCCATGTGAAACAAGGCAAGGAATTCACAGTAGATTACAGCAAATAAAATACAATGTCAGAGAGTGTAGGGTCAAGTAATTTGGTAGGAAAAAATAAACAGGTAGACAATTTTCTCAATGGGCAGAAAAGTGAAAATACTCAAATGCAAAGGGACCTGGGAGTCATTGTGCAGGAGAGCCTGAAGGGAAACATGCAGGTTGAGTCAGTGGTAAAGAAGGCAAATGCAATGCTGGCATTCACTTTGAGAGGAATAGATGTGATGTTGAGGGTTTACAAGGCCCTGGTGAGACCTCACCTGGAGGATGGTGAGCAGTTTTGGGCTCCTCATTTAAAAAAGGATGTGCTGAAGTTGGAGAGGGTTCAGAGGAGGTTCACAAGGATCATTCCAGATTATCATATGGGGAGCATTTGACAGCTCTTGGCCTGTTGTGACAGAGTATAGAGTAATGTTTTTGGGAGATAAATTGGGAAAGGTTTGTTAGAGTAGGTCACAAACAAAACAGATCTTATTTAAAATACTGGTGCTCTGCCCCATGCTAGACATATTGGCCCCACAGCTTTTGCAAGAGCTTTGAAGAGTGCTCAAGAGACTTCACTAATGGATTGTTGTTTACGAAAGGCAACAGATGAAAGATCTTGTTAGAGCCACAGATTGTCTGGAAGATAACTTGTTGTTCTAAGAGGGTCATGTGGTTTTGCAAGCAATGAGAGTCAAACAGGCTTTCTCTCAGAGGGAGAGGGAGAGAGAGAGAGAGAGAGAGAGACACACACACACACACACACACACACACACACACACACACACACAGATCACTTGTACAGTGTTACAGCCAGCAGAAGCAGCTGGGACTGGAACAGGACAAGCTGGCAAGCTTGTGGAAAGCCCTTTTGGAAGACAGCCTAGTCAAAGCCCTTGTGGTTCATGCAAGAGGAGAGGACTGGCTGTCTAATATTTCACTTGGGATAAGGGAAACAAAAAGGAACTCTGTGGTGACCTGAAAGAAAGAGGTTATCATCTGGAGAACCCTGAAGGGGGACGTTTCGTCAGCAAGACACTGAAGTAGCTGATTAAAAAGGAATCAGTTGTGGGTGTCCAGCGTACAACAAATCTCTCTTTGAAAACCGACAAGAACCTTCCTGAGCAGTAACCATTTACCTTTCAAGCACCAAAACCTGGAGAACTTTATAAATGTTAAATTCTGTGCACAGTATAAGAATTGCCTGCAACCAGTGAACTTGAAGGAATGAGGTGAGATTGGACTGTGAACCAAAGAACTTTTCTGAACTTACACATGCATTACACACATGTGTGCTTAGAATTAGAAGGGGGTTAAAATAGGTTAGTTAAGTTAAAGTGTGATTCTGTGTTCAAGTTTAAAGCAACTTTTGTTTAAGTAACCATTTGTCTTGGTGAATATCTAATGTTGTTGGGTTTTGGGGACCTCTGGGCTTGTAACATTGTACTCATTGAAATTTAGGAGAATGATGGTGAATCTCATTGAAACGTTTCGAATTTTGAAAGGTATGAGAAAAGTAGATGTAAAAAGGTTGTTTCCCCACAGTGGGAGAGTCTAGGACAAGAGGGCACAACTTCAGGATTGAAGGTGTCCACTTAGAATGGAAATGCAGAGGAATTTCTGAAGCCAGAGGGTGGTGAATCTGTGGCCACAGGTGGTTGTGGAGGCCGGGTCATTGGGTGTATTTAAGGCAGAGGTTGATCAATTCTTGATTAGCCAGGACATCAAAGGTTATGGGGAGACGTCCGGACAGTGGGGATGAGTGGGGAAATGGATCAGCTCATGATTAAATGGTGGGGTAGACTGGATGGGCTGAATGTTCTATTTCTGCTCCTCTGTCTTTTGCTCTTATAATTGAGTCTGTTCTTGTCTTACACACCTTCTTCAAGAACACTCCACAAACACAAACCTCAAACCGTTACCTGTCCATCATTGTTAGAAACAGGAACGTGTGAGATCAAGGAGGGATTTGAACACACGTGCGGAGATATTTATACTGACCCAGTGATTCCCGAAGAGCCACTGGACCAGGGAAGGATAGATTGTGACAGTTTTAGGGCAAGAAATCAGGTGTGAGCTGACCAGGCGTCTACCTACATTTTGCTCATTCCTTGATCAAGCCCGACACCTTTGCTACCTAAATTACACTGTTTGACCAGTTGAATTTCTCCAGCATTGCATTTTACGTACAAGGTAGAAAGTTCCTGCCTGAAGTTTTGGACTTGCCCTTTTGGCCACTGTGGGGAATGGAGAACACTGCTTCACCAACTCAACTCAAAGCCAAGTCCTGCAAATCTGCTGCCGCCTTGGGAACAGACACGTCCAGGGGTCAAGAGAGAAACAGAGAGTTTGACATTTTGTTTCTAAAGCACAAATGCTCTCTGTATGGCATTTAAATGCTTTCATTTGTAGAAAGACCACTATTGTTTGCTCTCAGCTACCTGAAAAAGGCAGAACTGAAAGCAGGTTGTCAGCACAAATTAGCCAAAGCATAGAGTGGACCCTCACTACAGACTTCCGCAATCGGACAGATATTTCCAATTTTATAACAAAATATCCAACTCTCGAAGTGGTCCAAAATAACATTCCATCTTCGCCTGACACTATTTGAAGAAACTGTGAACTGAAATGGATCAAGACTAGTTTAAACTGAATATGAGGAACATGGAGAGAGGGGTCTGTGCATGTTTGAGATTGCCAAGGAGACCAGACTTACCAAGATCGTGTTTCCTTGCGATGTAGCGCATGATAGCATTACTCTGTGTGAGTTTAGTATCACCATCGATCAAGTAAGGAAGCTGAAAAGATAAACAGGTGGTGAGAACATGGATTCAGTTATCTAATAAGACAGCACGGTTGGCGTAGCAGTTAGAGCAATGCCTTTACAGCGTCGGCGATCAGGGCCAAGGTTCTAATCCCGCGCTGTGTGCAAGAAGTTTGTACGTTCTCCCCGTGTCTGTGTGGGTTTTCCCCGAGGGCTCTGGTTTCCTGCCACCGTTCAAAACGTACCAGGGGTTGTAGGTCAATTGGGTGTAATTGGGCGCCACGGGCTCATAATGGCCTGTTACTGTGCTGTATGTCAAAATTTTAATTTAAAGCAGATGACACTTTTTACTTAGCATGTTATTTTGAAGTATTTGCTCAGGGTTCAAATTTATTGTCAGAATTCATACATCACATACAACCCTGAGATTCTTTTCGCTGAGGGCACAGCAGAATTTCTATTTATCAGTTGTGTAAAGAGCTGTACTAAAAAAAATATGTATGAAAAGAAATGTAAACAAACTGACTCTCCAAATACAGAAAATAAATACATTAATAAATAATGTGCAAAGTACGAGTCCTTAAATGAATGAGTCCCTGATTGAGTTTGTTGTTGAGGAGTCTGGTGGTGGAGGGGGAGCAGCTGTTTCTGAACCTGGGGGTGCGAGTCTTGTGGCACCGATACCGCTTTCCTGATGGCAGCAGAGAGAATATCTTCCCACGTGCTATCTTCGTTCAGGCGTTCAAACCTGCCACAAAGCTCAGCTACCAACACCTCAAGCTCCTTAACTCCCTCTGAAACCTCTCCTCAGACCTACTCTTAATGAGCTTCGAGACTTGTCCTCCCACCACCTTGTAGATTCAGACTGTGGCTTTTGGCAAACGGCTCTGACACACTTTGGGACACTTTACCACCTCACAAAAGTGCTCGTGAATACAATTTGTTTTTCTGTTTACAGCCAAAAGTTCAAAATCCCACAAAACATGAACCACTGCATTTTCTTTCTTCCCTAAAAAAAAATCACAACTAAAAATTCATCTCCATCTTGCCAAGTAAGAACACTTCATGAAAGCTGGCACTAAAAATCTATTACAGGGCAGCCAGAGTCTCAAACTTAAAGATAACATTCAAAATGGTAACAACAAATGACGTTGAAAGCTTGAGGGTACAGGAACGTCAACTTTAAACTGGGATTTGTGTCTAATTTGACACTTTGGGAGCACTGGATAAAAGTGAGAGGATCATTTCTGATGGTTTCCCCACCCCCCCCCTCACCACCAGACATATTTTTGTACACTAAAACCCCGTTTATCTGGAATTCAAGCCTCAAGCACCTGCAAAAAAAAAAAACATGCAAAATAAATAGGTTAAAAAAAAGTTTAAAATTAGCACACCTTGCCATTAATTTGCCAATCACGCAATCTCAAGCAACCGGAAAATTAACTTGTCCAGCATCTAGCAATCCCCATGGCCGCAGGATACCAGGGGTTTATTTTACTCATGTTTGATTTACTCAGTAACTTTGATAATGTTTTGTACTCTTTAAACTCTTAGTAAAAACACAGCACTGGAGAAACTCAGCAGGTCAAACAGGGCACTTTACACAGCAAAGATCAAGATACATAACCAACATTTTGGGCTTCTGAGTTTACTTCAACCTCGGTCTCTGCAGACTTTTCTGTTTTACTTTAAACTCCACCACCCACCACTCCCTGCAACCTTAAACACACCTTCTATTGGATCACACTTCAGCCCTGTGGGAAATAATCTGACTGCCTTCTCTGCTCTAGAAGCTTATAAACTCACGAGCCATTGATAGCATCCAGAAAATTCCACCAGCCCAGTGTCACCAGATTGTTTTACCTTGGTTCCTTCCCAGAATCCGGCAAGACACAAGGGAGAAAAACACAAACATCTGCAGTGGAGAGTTGGAGGAAAGAAGACAGAGGGATGGGGAAGGGAGGGAGAATGGGGAGTGGGTTAGCAGAAACCCAGAGAAGTCAATGTTAATGCCATCACAGGGGAGAATCTGATTTCGTACAACAGTGGAATCGTGTTGCTGTGATATTTTTAAATCTATTCAAGTTTAGCTCAGGTGTGTATGAGACGTGATAAAAGCCAGTGAATGGGGATGGAACGAAGGAAGGGACAAAGCGTAGCTGTGGCCAGAAACACGTACATTTGGGAAATCAAGTCCGAGCTTCATCTTCACATCAGTCCAGGCTTTCCTGTCATAGGCCGGAGCTTGAAGAAAATTACATCCAATATTACGTTTAGGAAAAGATATGACCAACTATTAAAGTTACCGTACATGCCATTGTATAGGACGTCCCCGAAATTTCCACCTAAAATATTGGTTTTGAGCAATACCCTTGAATAATACGACTGCCTTAAATCTGGCATTTACTACTGGACGCTGTTAAAAGCAAATCACAATATTTTCTTTCCAATATTTTTATTGAGTTGTTAATACAGTACGTCTGATTATCCGAAATTGGATTAACTGAAATCCTCATTTATTCAAACTGTTTTTGGACCCGGATGTGATGTCTCTCCACCTCCAAAAAATTTGGATTAATGAGGATATATCCAAAACTATCAGAAATCCTCATTTATCCAAAATTCTTTTTGCATGCGAACTGACCTCAAAGGTTGAAAAATATTCACCTGACCTGAAATTAGAACGATTGTCCTCATTTCAGGTAACTCCCTCCCCTCTTTCCATTTCTTCTTTACCTTCCCCTATTGACTTCTCTCTCCAACTCTCCCTCTCAAACTGCGAGCCGCTGTCTCCCAGCCGTAAGCGGGTGGAAGAATCCCTAATCCCAGGGTCAACAAGGAGAGCAGGCTCCCGGGCGGGAGAGGGGACCTTGGTGGGGAGGTAACAGCGATCAGTGGCAGTGGTTGGGAGGGGGAGGATGTGCCAGCGAAGACTGGGTCTATATCGGGCTCCAACTTTGAAAACCAGGGCGCGAAGCCGGAACAGCCCCTGCCAGAACGAGCCCACGGGGAGACAGGAGCCTGCTGACTCACCAGTGAGTGTTCCACCGGCCTGGGACACCTCCACGGGGATCGACAGCAACGGTGGGGATATGTCAGGGATTGGCAGTTGGGAGGTCTGGCTGATCGGCGGCGTTTTTTTCTTGGTAAGAATTAAATATTATTTTAATGGTTAAAAATCCTTCCCTTGTTGTTTAAACACTGTTACAAGTGATTTACTGTTGCTTGATAGCTTTCTGGTTAGACCAGTGGTCTTGTAAGCCAGAGGTCACGTGTCCGATCCTCGCTGGGCCCTCATTTCTGTGATAAAGTGCTGGGCAGAGTGGAAACCCTCTCTCTCTTACGGTAGACAAAGTTAAAGAATTTCAGGTATGTTACATTCTAAATGTCGTATCACATTCCAGTAAATGGTGTGTGTGTGTGTGTGTAAGCTCATACAAGAATATATATCCAACAAAGTAAACATATATTAACAAAGAGCTATAAACAACCTATGAAAGAGACAAAAATAAACACCAAATGGATACTAAACAACAACTATTCTAATAATCTAACTCTTCCCTTGTGAAGTTTGTGATTAAACATATCTGTTCCATTAATGCATAAATGAAAGGACAAGCAAACCGTCAAATGGGATCCAATAACCCAAAATGCTAAAAGTAATTAAGGAAATTAAGGTTCATTACATTAGTAGAGCATCTAATTTTTTTCCAGAGTCCAGCAGGCCATCACATCCGATAACCATTGAGTGTGTGTAAGAGGGACAGGATCCTTCTAGCTCATAATTATAGCTCGTTTGGCAATAAGAAGAGTAACTGGATAGGATTGTAGCCCTGACAAATTTAAATCAGCTGACTGACTTATTCCAAATAGGACAAGAAAAGGATTAGAAGCCAAATTAATATTAAGAACTAAAGACAAAGTATGGAAGATACTTTCCCGATAACTGGAGAGCGAGGAACATGACCAAAACTTATGAAATAATGTACCTTCTTCAGTCTTACATCTATCACACTTTGATGAGAAATTAGAATAAAATTTAGCCAATTGAACATTACAATACTACTTTAAATTGTAATAATGAGTGTCGGGCACATAGAGAGGATGAATTAACCAATTTCAAGATGAATCCCATGTAGCATTTGGAAAATCTTGCTCCCATTGTTCGAGGGAATTACCGCTAGGCAACAATAATAACTTATAGAGAACTGATAACAACTTTTTAGTATTTTGTTAACATTATAATCTTCTCCGTCATCTTTAATTCTAAATCTTGAGCTAGTTTTAATACCAAGGAATTTAAAAGGCTCCTAACCTGTAAATATCTAAAAAAAATTGTTAGTTGTTTTGAATTTAGAAGATAATTGTTCAAGAGGACAAATCTTGGAAGAATTGGATATCAAACTCTGACCACTGACAAAAACCAAAATATTGTACCAAATGTTAAAAAAAATAAAGGAATTAGCTAAAAGAGGCCTGATTAATGAAAATCTATGGCATCCAAAATGTTTTCTGAATTGAAACCAAACCCTCAACATATGTTCAACAACAAAATTATCAGTTAGTTTAGAGGCAGAAAATGGTAATGGAGCTCCAACTAGCAAAATGAGGGAATACTTCTTGGTTAAATCAATCTCCTCGTTAATCCCACTAGCAACACCCTGCCTGTCCTGATGATCAATCCAAAAAGCAATATATCTAATATTAGCTGCCCAATAATATCATCTAAAATTAGGAAACACCAATTCCCTCCCTTTTTTTTCAGATTTTGAAGGAAAGTTTTATTAAGACGAGGGTGTTTATTTCTCCAGACAAAGGAAGAGATAATAAAACTGAGCATCAAAAAAAGGTTTTGGGAATATTTTAACAACATTATCATTTCAAGGTTTAAATTTTATTTGGATATTTTAAAATAAACCACTGTCAGGCCAGTTCAAGCCTGTACAGAGCTGACAGCAGTTGGACCAGGCGGATGGACCCCACTGAGACTTCACTGATAACTAAGGGGACAAGCGCGGGTTTGCATTGGAGCTAGCGGGAAGATGGCGGTGGTGCTGGGACTTCATCGAGGGAAGAACTTTAGACCTTTTGTATAGGATGACCCCAGATTTTAAGGTGAAAATTTTTAAGTTTTGAGAATCGTCCTATACAATGGCATATACGCTAGCCCGTAAATCTAAGAGTTGCAAAAATGTTTTACCGAAAGTAACAACCTAAATGGAAGGAATGGAACCACGAGAAACAATCTCCCTCTCTCCAAGGCAAAGGCAACAAGGGGAACATGAATGCCAGTGTAACATCAGTCATGGGAGTTAGGGTCGTTTATTTTAAAACTTAAGGCACTCTGCACCAGCCATTCTCATCAGGAGCCTACAGCCCCCCTGGGGCCACAGCAAATTGAAGTAAAATCCCGGTTTTCATCACTTGACAAACATTTTTTTTAAAGTAGTTGGTAGGAGAAAAACACTGTTGCGACATTGATGAGACATTTCTGCTCTTCTGAATCTTCCTGAAGATTGAGAACATGGGCATCAATGTGCATTCAATCTACCTCAATGTAATGCACAGCATCTATATATGTGAGCTGCTTTTCTAGCCCATCCACATCTATCCAGACTAAGCATGTCCAGGCCCAAGACAACATTTGCATAGCACCTGCACTGAATGCAGGCCTAGACATGCTTGGACGTTCCAAAACAATTTTCTTTGTGGGCAATATCCTAATAGACTTAAAATTTATGACAGAAAAACCACAAAATAGGTTATATCTTTAAAAACAAAGGTACATGCTAGGAAAATGTTAAGGTGATTTCTGTGATCATCAACCCAAAATCCATAACATACTCCCACAAGTGTTCAGGAAGCAAAATCTTCACTGTCCACTGTTATCACTGCCTTTTCCTTTGACGCTGTTACAGCGCCAGGAACCCAAGTTGGAATCCAGTGCCGTCTGCAAGGAGTTTGTACTTTCTGCCCGTGCTTGCGTGGGATTTCCCTGGGTTCTCCAGTTTCCACCCCCCTTTCAAAAAAAATTAGTGGGGGTTTTAGGTCAATTGGGCAGCACAGGTCCATGGGGTGAAAAGGCCTGTTATCGTGCTGCATGTCTAAGTTTTTTTAAATGTAATTTAATACTTTTTAAAAAACTGGTAAATTTAAGAGACTGTGAAATATAGTCAGCCCCATCTAAATTTTGTTAACACTAAGCACCAACATCTAATGCAATTACCTTCATTCACATACACAGAGGCTCACTTACCATCTCCACAGGAATAAAACTTCTCCTCATAAGGTGTACTGGTATATTCCAGAAGCATGCGGATCGGCTGAGCCAGCTGTGACAAAAAAATTCAGAATCAGTTGATTTGCTTTGTTACAAAAAGGGTCTGTAACGCAAAACCTTGCTCATACAATTCTTGAGTGCTGAGTAGCAGATTGTGATCAGCCAAAACCATAAAGAAAAGCTGGAGGAACTCAAGCCAGTCTCACAGCAACCATAGGAGGTGAAGATAGATCACCCACATTTTTAGGCCTCAGCCCTTCTTCAAGATGGAAGTAAAAAGCAGGCAGGTGTTTGAATAAAGACTGGGGAGAGAAAGGGGGAAGAATTGGAGGGGGAACAAGTCCAGACCAATAGACAAAAGGCATTAAATGGATATAAAAGAGGAGAGAATTGATTTTGGCTCCGTGAAAGAGACAGAGGGAAAAGGGGAGAGACAGAACTGGATGAAGGTGCTGTGGGGAGTTTTAATGGAAACCGGAGAGGTCAACATTCATGCCATGCAGTTGGAAGATGAGGTGTTGTTCCTCCAATTTGCAGGTGATCTCAGACTGGCATGGCATGAGGCCTTGGACAGACATGTCAGCAAGGGAATGGGGTGGGGAATTGAAATGGGTGACTAATGGGTGATTATGCTATGGCAGCAGACAGAGGTGCTCAACAAAGCGATGCTCCCAGAACTGTCCCCAGTCTCTCCAACGTAGAGGAGACCACAACGGGAGCACTGGATGCAGTAGATGACCCTACCCACCCCCCCACCCCGCAGATTCACATGAAGTGTTGCTTCACCTTGGAAGGACTGTTCGGGGCCCTGAATGGTGGTGAGGGAGGAGGTGTGGGCACATCTCCATGGGGTCACAAGGGCAGGTTGACCTACCTGCTTTTGGCTAAAACTTTGGCTCCGGCCCAAAATGTCAGTTATCTCCAATGGACACAGCAAGGCCAGCTGAGTTCCTCCAGCATTTCTGTTTTCACTACAACTCATGGGCTGTCACCCATTATTAACTCAATTAAATTCACAAGTGCCCAAAAAGATCAACATGCACAGAGGGATACAAAAGACATTTATGGAATCAAATGATTCAATAATAATCAACTTCTCCAGCAATACATGGACTTTAGTTGTTCCAAGGTTGGAAACTATAACCAAAAATGCTTAGATAGTCAACAGGGTGTGGAGGAAGAAGTGGGATTAATTCTTCGGGTCACAGCCCTTTCTTTAGAAACAATAGCTGGGAGAACCAGTTTGTTTTAGTTGGCGGAGGGGGAACAGTGGGACGAGCCTTGCGATCGGGATGGGAGCACAGCTGACGCCATTTCGGGAACTGTGTGGGCGAGGTGGGTGAATGCCTGTGGGGATCAGAAGGCCGTATGAAACAGGCCCCTCTGCCCAATGACCCAATGCTGACCCGATCAGCAGTCACTTATCCTGATCCCGTTTTAATTACATGCAGTGTAACAGCCTACTTTCTGGAACAGTTGTGGAGCTTAAACTGACAGTATTTTCTGCTTGCTCAAAGGAGGAAAATGCTATGAGCACCTCCAAAATTTTCAGGGGGTGGGGGGGGGGGGGGGGAAGAGATGTTAATTGGGCCGAAAGGGCCCGTTAACCTGCTGCACATCTAAATTAAAAACCTTTACATTTATATGTTAAACATGCAAAGGTTGCAAGTTGAGCTGTGCCTTGTGACACTAATATCTGTCTGACCAAAAATATAGACAGATGAACTTTGTACGAACCAAAGGAATAGAGAAGTCATTAGGAGTCCTGCAACAGATACCAAAGTCCTGTTGTGACTCGTTCTCATTTTAAACTGATTGTTTAAGAATGAACAGATCTGATCTGTAATTTGGATTCGTGTCAGGGGAAGACTAGCACTCTTTCTCTTTGATGCCAAGTAACAGAAAGCTCCTGGAACAAGAGATTAAGAGTCGAGGGTTTGGTTATTTTAAGCAAGGGGAATATTTTTTCTCCAGGCTCTTTGGCCCATGACGTCGTCCCAGCCTATAAAAACCTACTCAACGATCTAAATCTTCCGTACCTCACATCCATAACCCTTCATTTTTCTTGCCTTCGTGTGTCTAAGAGTTTTTTTTTAATGTTTCTATTGTACCAGCCTGCACCACCACAACCTGGCAATGCATTCCACGACTAGCGGTGTAAAAAACTTACCTCGACACCTCCCCTGAACTGTCCTTCCCTCACCTTGTACAGATGTCCTCTGGTATTTGTTACTGGCTGTTCACCCTATCCGTGGCTCTGATAAACCTGTAGAATGAAGTCACCACTCGTCATTCTTCACTTCAAAGAGAAAAGCCCCAGCTCTGTTAAACCTGCCTCATTACACACGTTCTCCAATCCATGGAACATCCTGGTAAATATCCTCTGCATCCTCTCCATAGCATCCTGGTAAATCTCCTCTGCATCCTCTCCATAGCATCCTGGTAAATCTCCTCTGCATCCTCTCCATAACATCCTGGTAAATCTCCTCTGCATCCTCTCCATAGCATCCTGGTAAATCTCCTCTGCATCCTATCCATAACATCCTAGTAAATCTCCTCTGCACCCTCTCCATAGTTTCCACATCCTTCCTCTAAAGAAGCGACCAGACTGAACACAATATTGCAAGTGTGGCCTAACCAGAGTTTCATCAAGTTGAAACATAACCTCGATGAATTATGGCCAGCATACCACAAGCCATCCTAACGGCCCCATCAACCTGCAGATCAACCTTAAAAGATCTATGGATTTGGACCCCAAGGTCCCTCTGTTCTTCCACACTGTTAAGAATCCTGCCATTCACCATGTACTCTACCTTTATGTTTGACCTTCCAAGATGTGTCACTTCACATTTATCCAGATTGAACTCCATCTTCCATTTCTCCACCCAATTCTGCATCCTGCTGTAACCTACGAAAACCTTCAACCTTCCACAAACTTCCTGATCCATCCCCCTATTTCTTTGTCCAAATATCACAAAGAGCAGGGGTCCCAGAACAGATCGCCTCCTGCCAATCAGCCAAATTCTGCACTCTTTGGCTCCCATCCATTGCGATCTGACCTTCCCAGACGTCAATCCCGCGAGACCTTGTCGAAGGGGTCCTCAATGGACAAGAGAGGTTGGTGGCCCTTCGCAGACTTGGCTTCCACAGACAGGAGGTCAATGCCCATGGTGGAATGCAGACCAAAAGTTAGCAGGGGAATGATTACTTTAAATATTACCAGGTAAAAATGGTGGAAAAATAAACAAATTGCAGTCAGAAGATACAATGTTGGAACAATGCAAGGCCAAATCAAAAACTTAAAGGAGGAGGTTAACACAATCTCAGGATTTAAAAAAAAACCATTAGGAAAAAATAAATAAAACATAAAGTCTGCAGACACAAAGTAAAAACACAAGAGAATTTCAGCAGGTCAAAATGGTGTCCTTTTTATAGCAAAGATAAAAATCTATAACCAACGTTTTGGGCTTGAGGGCTTCAACGTGTGAGATACCTTGATGAAGGGCTGAAACATTGGTGATGTATCTTGATCTTTGCTATACTGTTTAATTGGCTGAGATTCTCCAGCGTTGTGTTTAAACCAATAGGGGAACAGGGTAGAACAACGTATCAAAAGACAAATCACTCCAATTGCACAAAAAGAAAAGAGGATTAACTGTTGGAAGAACACGGCAGGTCTGGCAGCATCTATGGAGGAAAATAAACGGTCAACCTTTTGGTTGGAATTCAGATTTATTGTCAGAGTACATACATCACATACATCCGCGATTCCTTTTCCTGGAGGCAGAGTTACCACTTATTAGCAGTGCAAAAAAAAACTGTACACAATGTACACATGCAAATAAATTAATATAAACAGATGAAGAAATGCAATCAAACTGTGCAACACAGAGAGAATAACAAATATCAATAAAATGCACAAGTCAGAGTCCTGATTGAGTTTGTCGTTGAGGAGACTGAGGGTGGAGGTGGAGCAGCTGTTCCTGAACCCGGTGGTGTGAGTCTCGTGACACCGACACCTCTTTCCTGATGGCAGAAGCGAGAACAGATGATGTGCTGGGTGGTGGGGATCCCGGTGATCGCTGCTTCTCTCATACGGCAGCGTTCCCCGTAGATGTTCTCGAAGGTGGGGAGGGCTTTTTCCCATCCCTGCTCCAATTGTGTATTCACCAACCTCAGTGCATCCCCCCCACCCCCCACCCCCAAAACCACCTTTTTTTCTTTAAATCACTATCGCAACGTTCTTTTATTTGGAGAGAACTGATTCCCGCTGGTCCTGCCCAACTTGCTCCAGTTTACCCCCACTGCTCTGATGCATCTTCCACCCAGATCGATTCGCATACACGTTTGTGGGGCCTCAGCCCAGTTTTTAGGGGGTGGGGGCGGGGAAGGGTTCCAGAAGGAAGTTCCTTCTAGCGGAATCACCCAAGTAAAAGCAGAGCGATCTGAGAAAGGGCTCCACACTATGACAGCACCAGTGTGGCAGGTTCAATTCCTGCACTGCCAGGAAGGAGTTGGGGGTTCCTCCCAGCATCTGCCTGGGCTTCCTCCGGGTGCCCTGGGTTCATGCGAATGAACCTATGGGGTTTGTAGGTTCAGTGGGCGAACTGTGCTGTTTTTCTCTCTTTTCTTTTTTTAATCGCATCGGAAACCGATACGTGCAAGGCTCGGGTGAGCAAAAGCACCGAGTTCGCGAAGTTATAAAGTCAATCAATCAGCGGCCCCACAAAGGGGCGACCGCGCTGGCGGGAGAGAGTCGCGCCGCTCCCGCTCGGCCCCGTCCGCGCGCACGGCGAGCCCGGATCCCCGGGACCGGCTTGATGGACAGGCGGGCCGCGCTGCTCCCGCTCCTTACCCCGCGGATGTCCCAGTAGCCCAGTATCATCGCCATGGTCGCAACCCGCCTCTGCACAGAACAAAGCTCTGCCCCGTGATCCTGACGCAACGTTGCGGAGTCGTGCTCTGGGCCGGTTAGAGTTTGCCTGGAGTTGGGACAGTCCGCAGTTCATGCATTGCACATCGGGATTAAAAGGCACCCGGAGTTCGTTTTTAATTGCCAGCTTTTCTTTCTGAACCAAAGACTTTTTTGTTGCATTTTTCACATGCGGGGGGGGGGGGGAATGTTAATGTTAGAAACAGAATAGAATTTACCTTTAAAGAAATTGCTCGAGACAAAAATTGAGAACAAAGAACATTTATTGTACAACAATGCAAAGTTGGGTGCTTCCCCTTACCTTGGAAATACACACATACACTGGGGCTCACCCAACTTTTATACAGTTAATGCAAAGTTGGGTGCTTCCCCTTACCTTGGGAATACACACATACACTGGGGCTCACCCAACTTTTATACAGTTGATTTCAGTATCAGAATACCCTCCCCCTTACATTCTTCTGCCCCCTGGATGGGTTTGGCATAGGCAATCCTTCCTGCCTACGTGCAGTTTCAGTGGACTTGGAGGACCAGGGGGTATCCTGTGGGTGTCCCATCATGTCATTGTCCTTATTCACACCTTCCTGATTCTCGGGGCTACAGTCTCTTGGTATGCAGAGTTGGCTCATCCTGTCTAGGGTTGGCTAATTTCACATGTATAAATCTGTGTAAGGTTAGCTAATTAGATATGTAGGACTTGGTACTTCTATCTAGGGCTAGGAGACCTTTATCTGATCCAGACTACCTCAACTTCCTACATTCTATTGTACCTTACCATTCCTTATCTCTTGTCACAAAGAAGATTCTTATGTTAATCGTGCTGACTCTGCTTTCCTGCATCCTAATCCCCAAGCTCATCCTATTTGTACTGGTTACAGCCATTAACTGATGAATTTTAGTTTCTTCCATGTTCATAATTTTAGTTCAATTTTCCCATTAAGATTTGCTTTATTCCAGGATATTCAGATTTAATCTGTTAGAAATAGAAGTACCTTCACAGAAATTGCTCGAGACAAAAGCGGAGAACAAAGAACATTTATTATACAACAATGCAAAGTTGGGTGCTTCCCCTTACCCTGGGAATACACACACACACTGGGGCTCACCCAACTTTTATACAGTGAATTTCAGTATCAGAATACCCTCCCCCTTACATTCTTCTGCCCCCTGGATGGGTTTGGCATTAGGCAATCCTTCCTGCCTACGTGCAGTTTCAGTGGACTTGGAGGACCAGGGGGTATCCTGTCGGTGTCTTCTCATGTCATTATCCCCATTGTCCTTATTCATAACCTTGCCTTTGTCCCCATTCACACCTTTCCAACTCTCACAGTCCCTTCATATGCAGAGTTCGCTAATCCTGTCTAGGGTTTACTAATTAAATATGCATAACTTGATAAATCTGTGTATGGGTTACTAATTATATATGCAGAACTTGGTACTTCTGACTAGGGCTAGGAGACCCTTATCTCATCCAGACTATCTCAACTTCCTACATTCTATTATTCCTTACCTCTCCATATCTTATTCATATGGTGGGCTCACTGATCCTGTCGAAAGGACTAGAAGGTTCTTATCTTACATAGGCTGACTCTGCTTTCTGCATCCTAATTTCCATGCTTAGCCTGTTCATACTGGTTTAATCCATCACTCCATGTGTCTGTACTAGTTTCCCCATCTTTCATATTTTTATGTCAAGTTTACTCATCTCTCACAAATCTTGAGTTTTAAGGAAACTGGCCCGAAGTTCTTTGATTTCTGGACTCATTGAGGATGTTCTTGCCAGGGAAGGAGCCACGATGCTGGGTTGATGAATGAGGAGAGGTTTGGGTTGGTATCCACCTGAGCAGGGGTGGCCAAACTGCAGCCCGTGAGCCACACCCGGCTCTTGGACCTGCAAGGTGTGGCTGGCAGAAATACGTTGGCTGAGACAGGAATCGAACGAGCTGCTGCTCGCAACCGTAGCACGAGTGGGCGTGACTGGCCGCCGCCCTCTGGAGCTCCCGACGCCCCGGCCGCAGACTCCTGCCTCGGCCTCGCCCTCCTCTGGAGCTCCCGACGCCCCAGGCTGCCATTGTGTTTGGGGCAAAGGCCTTTTTTTTTCCTTTATTTGCCCCTGTGCTCCAGAGTTTTAAATTTGTAATCAAACAATTGGCATTCAAGGTTATTTGAAAACATTTTGGTTTGGCCATTTTGAAATTACTATACTTTTTAGACATGTTCCTTCATTTTGGGGCAATTTGGCTTCACAGGTGCCTTGTGATTACTCAGACATGTTTAATTGCTTCATTGGTGTGGGTCTAAGAGAGCTGGGCTTGCTTCTCAGGCTTTGATCACCTTTGGAGTCTGTGGTTGCCATTTTTCAAGTTAAAGACCAGAGTTGTGCCAACGAAAGTCAAAGAAGCCAATTATGAGGCCGGAAAACTAGAATAAAACAGATACATCATCCAAATTTTAGGATTACCAAAATCAATAGTTTGGAACATCAATAAGGAGTGTACTGGTGAGCTCATGAACAGAAACCACAGAGGCGACACTAATTAGTCACAGAAACGGGATGGCCAGTTTACAGTTCGCCAAGAAGTATTCAAGAGCCTGCAGAATTCTGGAAAAAAAGTTTTCTGGACAGAAAAGACCGGATGAATCTGTATCAGAGTGATGGCAAGAGCGAAATCCAAAGCAGACCACCTCATCTGTGAAACATGGTGGTGGGGTGTTATGGCCTGGGCCTGCCTGCCTGCCACGTGCACTGGTGAACTTATCATTGTTACTACTGCTGGCAGTAACAAAATGAATTCTGAGGTGTATAAGGAACATCTTACTTAAATCAAGTTCGACAAATGTCTCTAAACTCATTGTAACGGTATGGATTGTACGTACTCATTGGCCGGTAAAGACTCGGGCTGGCCCACCCCCTGATGACACTCTCCCCGGGGACCCAGGCCATAAAGGTCGAGCCACCTCTCCCTTCCCTGCACTTCCCTAGCTTGGATCTGGGCCAGCTCAAGGCTTATATAACGCCTTTCGTTCCCCTCAGTCTTTGTCCTTGTGGTTATTGGGGCAATGGGTAGTGCCCAACACTCTGAGTGGTACTTCATCTTACAACAAACAATTATCTCAAATATACTGCAGAAATAATGTAGTGTGGATTGTGGACAGTAGTCATGTGACCTCACCTGCCAATCAAGGGTTAGATCTGCCCACAGGTGATTGGTCCTTGCAGGTCACTTGGATGAGCCTGTATTGAAAAAGCAGCGCGTGGAGTATTTTTTCCCCTCTCTGTTCTTGCTGCTGCATGGAGATCATCACTGAACTTCAGGCGGTAGGCCACAGGCAGCTCCAGAGCACCAACTACAATGGGCCGATCTTGGATCCTGAGCCGCGGGCGCTGCTGAAGACCAGGTTCATTTGATCTACTTGTTAGTTGTAATTAATTCACTGTTCATTAGTGTGCTGTGTTTGCTGGAGATTGAGAGGGTTGGTGGGTACTGTGTGTTTAACCCATGCGTTCCCAATCACGAGTTGAGAATGTTTAGCAGTGATTTATTTGCACCCGATATGTAGTTATTTGTCTATTATGACCTTTGCTGAACTCCAGGCTGTGAGCAATGGGCTGTTCCGGAGGACTGACTGCAATGGCCACGTGCAGAATCCCAAGCAGCGGGGACACTTGATATCAGGTTCATGTGTATGAACTCGTTTAGTTACGTGGAATTCCATGACTGTGGGTGGATGGATAAACCCTCGTTGATTTGCCACGCGGTATACGCGGTATTCAAGTACTTGGGTATATGCATGTGTCTGCCTTCCATACACTGAAGAGTAAATCTAAGGGAACAAGTCCCCGAAACAAGCAGGAGCTGAAGATGCTGCAGAAGAGGCCAGGCAGATCATCACTAGAGAAGATAACTCAGCTCCTGGTCATGTCTATGATCACAGACCTCAAGCAGTCATTGCTAAGTCCCCATTGTTATGGTGCCCTGAAATGTGGGGACAATGAATGAAAAGAGCTGTTATTTCTGCATGGTCAAATACCCTTTAATTAAATTTGGAATGTGCACTTCAATCACGTGAATTATTTGATTAAAAATTTAAAACTGTGGAACAAAGGGGCAAATAAATGAGAAAAAAATGTCTTTGTCCCAAACACTATGGAGGGTGCAGTACATTTCCAATCAACCAATACAGTAGGTTATTTGGTCATTCTTGTTGCTTCTGGGAGTTTGTCATCTCAACTCTAGCAGGGGGATATAGATAGGTTAAGTTGGTGATTCTCAACCTTTTTCTTTCCACTCACATCCCACTTTAAGTAATCCCTCGGCCATCGGTGCTCTGTGATTAGTAAGGGGTTGCTTAAGGTGGGATGTGAGTGGGAAGGGAAGGTTGAGAACCACTGCTCCAGACCCAATTGTTACTGAAATATTTGGCTTGAGAAAAATTGTCATTGGCCCATTTCCTTTGGAGTTCTCAAATCGTGCACATAACAAGTCAATTAGGGACGATACAAACAGTGGTTTTCAAACTTTTTCTTTCCACTCGCATCCCACCTTAAGCAATCCTTTACTAATCGCAGAGCACCGATAGCGTAGGGAATACTTATAGTGGGATGTGAGTGGAAAGAAAAAAGTTGAGAAACACTGGGTTAAGTGAATGGACAAGGCGATGGAGGAAAATGGGGAACACTGCAAGCATAATTATTTATAGAAAAAAGTTAGGGTATTTTATAAATAGTTAAAATTTGAAAGTTTTTCCATTCAGAAATTCTTGGATATCCTTGTCCAATATTGTGGAGGAAAATTATCAATTAATTTAGGCCAAGAAGAAGCCAATTTATTTCATTTGGTTTTACATTAACTAGAGGGAGAGGGTGCTGTTCAGTTTATTATACTAGTCCAAACTCACCTCTATAATTAAACAAAGGATTGTAGGGATGTGGGAATAAGAACAGCATCTTCATCCAATGCACAGACATTCAGTTGTCAGCACTAAGCCAAGTGGATGGAGATAAGCATATGGTCAACATTCACCTTACAAGATCAGCGCAAGGAAATAACCTTCTTCCCCTCCACCCCATCCAGTTGCAGGGGTTTTGACCAAGCCTTTGCATCAAACATTTTCATCACCTCCTCAAAAAAACTAATTTCCAAGACACAACCTTCCCTACACAAAGCCACGCTGATTATCCCTAATGCCTATGCTCTTCCCAATGGAAGGAAATCCTATCCAAGCTTCTCCAACATTGATGCAAAGCTCATTGGCCTATAATTTGCTGGATTATCCCCAATGCCATCCTTAGAAGCAAATCAATGTTGCAGTGAAGAATAGCCAGAATGTACAAAGAGCTCTGTCAAGAAATCTCCTCTCTTGCCTCTCTCAATAACCTGGGGTAGATCCACAATGCACCAAGATCCCCGACACCTCCTCATTCTTGACTTAGAATATTAGCAGACCACACACTGATTTTATGATCTTCCAGATCCTTCTCCATGCTGAATACCAATACAAAATACTTATTTATTTAGTACCTCATCCACTTCCTCAGCCTCCTGACTGACTATTGTCCTTCAGTGATCCTGTTCTCATCCCCAGCTACCCTCGTTTCTAATTCACGTATAAATTGCCTTAGGATTTCCTGTTCACCAAATACATTCCATGTCATCCAAAATTCCTGAACCTTCCCTTTCTCATTTTTCTTCCTGTCAATCCCAATTTAATCCCCTCAGTTCCAGACCAACAAGGTTTCCCAAATTCACCCTGCGCCCCGACTTATCCTTATTCATCGCTGTGTTTAGACTGAAGGGTTCTCAAAATGCACTTGCACTGAAACCCCAATGACTTGGCCATGGTCATTTTCCAATTCAATGTCTAATATTGCCCCATCCCTGGTTGGTTATCTCCATCCTGTTTCAAGAAACCATCTTGAATGCACCTTCCAAATTTTGCCACATTTAAGCCTGACGTATACATTCATTAGTTATTATCCATTGCTCATTCATCCTCTACCCTTTTAGTACAGGTCCCAATCTAAATCATAGCCACCTCATGCCTCATACATTTGGAGTTAATTTGGTCAGGTTCAGGACCCTAGTTTCTGATTTTACTAGATGCCAACCCCACGTTACAGCCTTTCGGACAGCGGAAATTTGCCTCAACAGAATTCATGAATCGTGGCCCAAAAATCTGAGACATGGAATAAAATTCACTCCTACCAGAATTTATGTGGGGATAAAAAAGGAAATAAATGCTGCTTTTTCCAACTTGGTTCCTTGACACTTGCACAGATGATGCCGATGCAGAAGAACCACAGCACAGACGTTCTCTCACAATGCAGGGTTTGTTTGTGCTTCACCCTGTACCTTATTAGTGCAGGAGAATCATTCTCTGTTATTTTAAATAAGACCACACCAATTAAATTGATGCACCACAAGATGGGAAAGATTTACTGTCAGTCACACAAGTCATTCACGAAGTGCGCAATGTCGCCCTTTTTCAATAATTTTATTGCCATACTTTATAGCATAATTACATTTTTCTCAGCAATCTCCATGAACAGAATAATCAAGTCACAGTGCAAAAGTGGTGTTTCACATTCTCAAACAGATGACGCAGCAGATCAAACAAACTAGACAAAGTCTCATTTACCATGTTGTTAGGGAATGGTTGCACAACATCAAAATGGCCTGGTGTTGCTAACACATGGGACCCATTTTTAGCTCCTCCCCAAGCCCATGAACTGGTTGTACATAGAGATGCTGCATAAGACGCAGGAGGAGAAAATCACCTCTCAGTCTCCCCATCGAAGAGTCTGGGGTTCCCATATTGGCCTTATCAGCTATGTGGGAACCCACAGATCTGGAGTAGAAGCAATTATCCACAACCTTCACGGTGAACTGTTGGAGTCATTTCAAATAACTGTGTTTGCCTTCGAAGGCTGGAAAGGGTCAACAATGGTGACATTGCAGAGAGGCTAGAATAGGTAGAGAAGGCATCCTCCTTTGGTTTAATCTGCTGCCAGCAAAGTTAAATGCTAGACTCTGAAGTCAAAGAAACCTTCTCATGGTTTGAATCACCCACTGCCCAAGCCTGGGTGATTTCATGATCAATTCATGGTAACGCTACCTTTAACTTCACATCCAAATCATGGACTTTCTTTTACAATACTGTGACACCAATTTTCTGGCCAAATCCAGAGAGTTACGAAGGCACACATTACAATCAGCAAGATTTTGTTTCGTGTGAATGTGTTTGATGTTGCAAAATCTCTGTGGATGCATTACGACATTTTTAAAAATTGGTCAATTTGATCTAATATGGTAAATCAGAATTTTTAAAATTTGTTTTATTCACATATGGTCTGAATATTCCCTTTTGGGAGTCAATCAGCACTTTTTGAGAGTCAAGCAAAAAAAAATCAACTAGCCACAAGAGAGCAAGTCCTTTCATAAATATTTACAAGGAGCCATTCAGTTTTAAAAAAGTCTACAGACACCGTGGTTGAAGGAAAAAGACAATCAGTGCTGGAGAAACTTAGATGGTCGACAGTGTACTTTACACAGCAAAGATAACAACACATAACTAACGTTTCAGGCTTGAGGCCTTCATGAAGGCATGGAGTAACGTTGGCATTGTTCCTATATTTGTTCAGACCTTGAAGGGCTCAAGCCCAAAACATTGGTTCTGCATCTTTATCTTTGCTGCATACACTGTCAACCAACTAAGTTTATCAGTTCTATGTCAGATCCAAGGGGAGCAATTCCATTAGTCACATTCCTAGTCCCTTAGAGTTTCCCTGTATTCCTGCCATTTATTCTCTCTCTCATGCAGGAACATTTTATATCTTTGAATATATGTGTTCAGTTCTGGTCGCCTCATTATAGGAAGGATGTGGAAGCTATGGAAAAGGTGGAGGAGATTGACCAGGATGTCACCTGGATTTGAGAGCAAGTCTTATGAGACAAGGTTAGCAGAGCTGGGGCTTTTCTCTTTGGAGTGAAGAAGAATGAGGGGTGTCTGAATAAAGGTCTAGAAGATTATCAGAAGCATAGATGAAGGGGGGGGGACAGGAAAGTAAGGGGAGGAAAGTTTCGGGTGGGTCAATTTTTAAACAGAGTGGTGGGTGCCTGGAATGTATTGCTAGGGGAGTTGGTGGAGGCTGCTACAATAGGGGCGTTTAAAAAAAAAAGCAGGCACTTGGATGCAATAAAAATAGAGAGCTATGAGGTAGGGAAGGATTTTGAGTCGGTTTATATAGATCAGCACAGCATCATGGATCAAAGGGCCTGTACTGTGCTGTTATGTTCTAATATAATTATAATTCTTGTGTCTGTCAGGAACAATGAGGCAGTTGAGAATGAGATCAGCTCCTTTGAACAATTACCAGTCCAATGCTTGATGAAGTGTTTAATAAACACCAGAGTTGGTATTTTTGATAAAGTGAAATCTCTTCAGTGTCATGCAAGCAACATTAGAATTTAAAAAAAACCAATGTACTTATTTCACCATCTCACCTCTCACATTCCCCACCCCCCCCCAAAAAAAAATTCACATAATATTTTTGGATAGAAAGACAATGAGTGAAGTTTGAAAAAGTGGGTGTGAATTGCTGTTTTATTTGCTCTGTAAAACCTACTTTATTACCAGAAAGGTTGAATTGGAGAACACAAGATATAGGAACAGAAGTCGGCCCATCGAGTCTAGCCTGCCATTTTAATCATGAGCTGATCCATCCTCTCACTCAGCCCTCTCCCCGTCTTTCTACCTATAACCTTCGATGCCCTGACTGATCAAATACCTGTCAATCTCTGCTTTAAAAACACCCAATGACTTCACTTCCACAAGCACCAAGTTCCATAGACTCACATCCCTCTGACTAAATAAATTTTTCTGCATCCATTTTGCTCGACTCCCCTTCCATGGGAAACATACTTGCCATATTTACTCTGTCCCGGCCTTTCAACATTCAAAATTCCTCTATGATATTCCTCTGTAGTCCAACGAGTACAGTCCAAGAATCTGACAAACATTCCTCATATGCTAACCTTTAAATTCCTGGTCTAATTTGAGTAAATCTCTCTAAACCCTCTCCAATGTCAGCTTGTCATTTCTCAAATCCAGTGCTCAAAACTATACACAGAACTCCAAGTGAGGTCTCACCAATGCTTTAAAAGAACACAACTTCGTTCCTGACGAATACCTAAATACTATGACCTAGCCACAACTCTTAACTACTCAAGGCCTCCATTATACCTAACAATTCTCACAGAATTCAGCAAATAATGCTCTAATTACAGAAAAAGCACCTAAGCACAATCTAAGTAATGAAGGATAGAAAGTATTTAATGTTTCCAATACTATCTGCTCATGGAGTTACTACCATAGCTTCAAGAGAAATCGTCAACTTGTAAAACAAATTATTTGCTTCAGAAGTTATGCGACTATTCCATAGGTAAAACTGCTTGAGTAAGGTGGGTCATCAATTGAGTTGTGGAAATATATTGTCCAAACTCACATTGAGCGCTGGCATTATTCCACAAAAAGTGAGATGTCAACTAGAAATGTCTGCCGTAGTTCACCTTTGTGATAGTGGGTTTTCCTTGCTTGGTGATAATCAAGGTTTCTTCACATTTTCAAAAGTAGTACTGTGTAAAGCATCTTTACGACCATATTGACAGTAAACCCTTAAGATCATCTCCAGTGTAACTAGGGATGCCTGTGAAAACATGAGCAGTGTTAAATACTGGGCTGATCATCAGGGAAACAGCAGAAGGAATGACCACTTTGAAAAAAAAATCATCCCCATTTTGTTATGCTAAATAATGTAGTTTACTTCAGTTGAAACAAATTTGTGCAGAGTTAAATGAATTTTCAGCCAGCTACCACGTTGATGTCTTGGTCTGACCCTCTCTAGTAGGCAATTACAAAACCAAATCAGGAAATGGGGCAAGGAAGAACTGAGACCCATTCAGCAAATGTAACAATAAAAAGCTTACTAAACAGATTGTTTTCTTCTGAATTTAAACATGGAGTTTAAAATTGATCATTAATCACAAACCAGAAATATTAAACAGGAACGAGGTATAGGTGCCAGGACTCACACTACAAGGTTCAGGAACCATCACACTCCTTAGCAACAAATTCAATCCGGAACTCATTTAAAAACTCTTGCTTTTGCACTTTATTGATTTTTCCCCTCTCTGTATTGGAAAGTTTGTTTACAGTTCTTCATTTGTTTACATGTGTACACTGAGTACAGATTTTCTTGCACTACCAAAAAGTGGCGATTCTGCCTCGCCTGCAGGAAAAAGAATCTCAGGGTTGTATGTGATGTCACATGTGTCCTCTGCCAATAGTTTTGAAATGGGATTCCTGCTCAAAATAGTTGAGTCGAGCTACATTTTGCAAGGTTTAACAGAAATGCACGAGATTCTGAGGCACTGGGAACTCTTCAACTTGGTGTCAGCTGAAAATAAGAGTTTTAATTTTTCAGCATGATTCTGCATGGAGAGGAACTCGCCATTATATTGACATCTTCCTGGCTGTCCACAACAAGCCAGGGGCATTATTAAAAGCAAATTACTGTACTGTGTTACTGTGTTGTCATACGGAAGCTACAAAGCAACAAATCTGGCAGAGAAGTAGACATGATAAGGATTATACTCAAAATAATAACCATTTCAAAGGTTAACCAACATGCATTATCTGCTTATAATGTAGAAACACTAACCTGACCATCCTGTTTTAAACAATAAGCTGGACAGTGACCTCTCTAATGGATCAACTCACTATTTTAAATTCTTCCAGATTATTGTAATTTTTTTTTAAAAGAGTACTTGTGGCCCAGATTCTTTTTCTCACAACAGGAATGTTAATTAGAAAATGCAATATGTAACTAGCAATTACAAGTAGCACATGCTATATACTAACTGATAATAAATCTTAATAGATACGATTACATATTGTCAATTAACCTGCAGGCTTATCTATTACAATGGCAGTGACCTACAGTGACAGGAATTCACAGCCTACATGATAAAATAAGTACAGCTTGGTTCTTATACCATTACAGTGTGATTAAAATTATCATCTCTGCCTTTAAATCTTAAAACATGATGCACAGCCAGGTAGGTTATAAGAAAGCATTTCCAATATTTATGTTCAGGATAAAATGAGGTATAATGGAGATAAAATCCAAGGAGGTTGGGCTTCAAGATTCACTAATTATCCAGTGAGATACCATCAACATTAATTAATTGATACCTGAAATATGGTACCCAGTACAATTGGGTTGCAAGAAAGAAATTAGCTTGGACAATATGCAAAGTGAAACATTTATTTTTGAACAAAGTCAAATGCATTAAAAAATGTTCAGTCCTTTCACATAGTTTGTGCCCATTTTTCCTTCCCAACAGGAGCTGGAGGAACTCAACAGGACAGGCAGCATCCATGGAAGAAAATGGTCAAGGTTTTGGCCCAAGATGTTCACTATCGAGCATTTTGCGCATTCCTCCCATTTTCCTGTATCCGCAATCTTTCTTGTTTAAACTACCTGCTTTGTTTGGCCCAAGTGAATAGAATCAGAACATGTCACCAGATGATCCTTACCCATGCAATGAGGTACAAGTTGCATTTTGCTGACTCCAAACATACTGTACAGATCAATCACCTCATGAAAATCTGATCCATTTCCATATATTACTGAACAAATAGATCAGTTAAACATAAGCCACTACTATAAAATCACTGTCAGACAACTGACTGCCTCAGCAATTGTAAACTGAATGCTGATCTACAATGCTTACTCATCCAGCAGTCATTTCCTTGAGTAACACTCAAAGTTCATAAGTAACTTATATAAATCTAACCTAAAGCAATAGGACAGATTATAGATGCAATGACACAAAATTGCTGAATACAGTCATCTAGCAGTCATTTACTTAAAGCTGCAGAAGCATTTAATTCACAAGTGGAGTTCAATTAGTTTATAAAATCCTGTTCCCTCTGTTCAAATGGAGAAACACAAAGATTAAACACGAAAAGCTCATGAAATACTTGCCGAAATGGGAAAACTTTCTTTACGTGCTTAATCTTAGTACAGCAGCATGGAAACCCACACAGCCAATTTCTTTTCTTTCCTTCGATCATCATTTTCACTGCTATCCATTACAGTGTTTTATACATAACTAGTAGAAAATTCACAAGTTACATAAGCAAAACGAATGTTCCGACATTCAGAATAAAAGTTTGATAATTAAATCCACCCATTCATCAGAACTGTTTTTATAGACTTTTGTCTTTAATTGATTAGCAAAGCAAGATACAATTTGCAATAATACACATGCAACCAAAACAAATCGTAAAGAATTGAAAACAGTGAATAATTTCACCATCTCTAATTCATTTCCTAGAAAATGGATAATCCAGAAAAATACCTGATCTCTTAACTCAAAGCCATCATCTTAACAACAGGGTAGATGGAAAAACCTGAACATGGAATCCATGCCCGAACTTCATCTCCACGAGTATTTCAAGCAAAATCATCGCTCAACATGGCTACATACTAATTTCTCCCACACCTGGTATCTGGGAATAGAAACCTTTGCACAAAATGATATGCATCCTCGGGTCCTGTTACCCGTTTCAGTGGGGAGGGATGGGGATAGGGTGAAGGACTAACAGAATGCTACTGTGATGCATTGGCAGTGTTTTATTGGAGACTGTTTCACTGCTACTAACCCCAGCACAAAAGGCTTTAGTTAATCATCTATTGTACAAGAAGCATTGCTCTCAAGTGACTTGTGCACATACACTGATATTTTCTAAAACCAAACTGATTAGGAAATTGGATTCGAGTCTCAAATGCCAAAATAAAACGCAGGCTGATAAAATGCAGCTTCAACAATATAACTAGGCAATTTTATGATTGCCTCCAAATAATTATAACTAATACACAGATGAATTTAAAAACTCAAAACTGGACTTCTTTTTAAAAAGAAAGCTGCATCATTTATTGATACACATACTGCAAAATCACTTATCTGTGACTAATATTGAATGTAATACATTTAGGGCAACTGTGTGGTGTTCATAAGATTGGAGTTGCTAAAAGCTCATCATGGTCATGGATGTACAAGGTCAGAGCTTGACCAGTTCCACATTAGTTTTGCCTTGGACGAGACAGGAAACCATGAGGAATATTAATTGGTTAACTAATTATACCTAGGCTTTCCTTCTTAAATGTTTGGTACCAACTAAAAATGAGATGCGATCAAAAATAAAACAAGAATGTTTCAAGTCCTCAGAAAGTCCTGGAGCAGTGGATTATTTTGGAAATTTAAATCAGGGTTTATCTGCAAGACAAATAAAACGAGTAATGTAGCAATAAACAGCAATGGATTAAAAAAAACAAGTTTTGCTTTCAGGGATGAATACTGTACAAGCTTGGGACAGAACTACACCATTTTCCTTTTATGTCCTTTGGAACAGAAACTAGTTGGAACAATGCAGCAATTCTTCAGTATTGAACTGAACAGTCATCCGAAGAAATGTGCTCCTAAGTACAAGAGTGAGGTATGAATTCACCACTTTGCTCCAATGGACAAATAATACAAGGCAGAAATCATGAGTAGACTGAGCGTAAATTATAACAAAACGATTGCTTGCAACACTCACAAGATGAGCCCTATTTAACAGTCAAAAACATCGTCAAACCACCCCCCCCCCCGACAAAAAACTTATTTTTCTAAACATCCAAAGTCGTATCACGTTCATGCATATTGAAGCAGCTTCATTTCTAATACTATCCAGACATTGGTTTATGGTCATAAAGTTGGGTGAACTGCTCTTGCACAACCAAACCATCTCTTGGGATGCAGGGAGGTAGTAGATTCAGGGACAAGCCAAAATAATCGTCATGGTCACAGTCCTGAGCAAAGCAATGTGGTGTATATTGTATCCACCCAGCTTAGGAAGCTCCAATGTTCAGCCAAAAGAATAATCAACAATATTTAAATCATTCACATTACTATAAGAACAAGCACACTGCAAGGGGCCCCTATTGTAAGTCGTCAGATAGTCAACTTTCCAAATAGTTTCTCATTTAGAAGTTCCAAGTAATAATAATGATACAGTGAGGGTAAACATGGTCAGGTACTCTAGCGCTCTATAGATGTTTTAGCTCAAAGGCTACAACTACCCTTCCGTGAGAAGGCCATCATTCTCTGATTGGAATAGCAGCTCATCATTATTCAGACACCGGTGTCATGTTTATGGCTTCATTCTCCCACCGTTCTGCTGTGATCAATGCTTGTGTGATCAAGTTTAGCTCTTCACACAACGTTTCATAGCGGTAGCCAACACGGATATCTGGAACGTTGGTACGACGGATATCATTGCCCTCTACACTCTCCTTTTGATAGTTCGGTCCCAGCCAGTAACCCTTGATCTAGAAAATTTTTTAAAAAGCAAAAAAAAAAATTATAATTTAACAGGCTCAATTTTAGAACCAGCATTTTTGATTAAATTTGGAAGTGAGAGGCAAACATAATCAGTTATAATATCCACTTTAATTAGAGACTGAGACAAGAGCACAAAGACTGCTGATGGGAATGGTGACATACAGAAGATAAATTTTGTTAAATTACATGCAGAAAAGTATATAGGATGAGAAAAGTCGAGGATTAAAAGAAGGATTTTTTAAAATCCCATCAACATTTAAAATCTAAAGAAATTAGATCTCACACTTTTAATAGTTGACCCTAAAGTAAAACTCGTAGAATCATCGAATCCTGCAGCTCGGAAACAGGCCCAATTTCTACTCTCCCACTTTAGGTACAAACCCCTCCAAACCCTTCCCATCCATGATTTTTTTTAAAAGAAAGGTTCCTGCCTGTCTCACCAGGGCCATGTATAACTGCAGAAGAACATCTTTACTCCTATCTCTATGCCCCTTTTCATGAAGGCCAACAAGCCATTGAGTCTGGCAGCTCATTCCATATGCCCACCATCTTTGAGTGAAGACTGTCCCCTCACATCCATTCTAAAACCCATTCCCCTCACTTTCTAGTTATCTCCTCTTGAATTAGATTTTCCTACTCTAGCAAACAGACTGTCATAGTTCATCTTATCTGTGCCCCTCATGATTCCATAAAACTTTAGTAACATCCCCTCTCAACTTCCTCTGGTCTAAGAAAAACTAGCCTAAACTTCCAGTCTCTCATGATGACTCAACTCAATCCTGGCAGCAACTTTGTAAATCTTTTCTGTACACTTTCCAACTTTATAATCTTCTGACAGCTTGCTGGCCAAAATGGCCCACAAATATTATGAAATACAACCATTATGTCATGAAAAGGAAATGTACATTGAAAACAATCAGGTCTTTGAAAATTGATTTGTTTCCACTCAGGAAGTTATCACAGTATTTTGTGCATTACTGAACTATTCCCTCAGATAATTATGAAATTCAGAAAGTAACTACTACTTAAAATAGAGCAGTAAATTGAAAAGTCCCCAATGTGACAAAAGAGTAACATATTTTCCCACAAAATAAACCAGTAGAATTTTCTAACCATCAAGGTCCAAATGATAATGTTAAAATGAACCTTACATTAAAGCCATGTCTATATTTCAGACAGAGTAAAACTAAGCTTGGATAACCAGGAGCAAACAGATCCATTAAAACATGTTGCATAACAAAAACTTCACTCTCATCCATGTACTTTTGCATCTCATGTAACCCAAGAAAGGGAGCCAACCCATTACACCCCAGCCACACTCTCTTCTTCCTCCACCACCAGAGAGAAGGGTCAAGAGGCTCTTGAATGAACCTCACAATATTAAAGACCACAGACAATAAGTGCTGGATTAGGCCATTTGGCCCATCGAGCCAGCACCACCATTCGTTTAAATCATGGCTGATCTTCCACAATCAGTACACTATCCTTGCCTACTCCCCATAACCCTCAATTCCCCTGTCCACAAGAACCTTATCCAACTCCCTCTTGAACATCCAGAGGACCCACCTCTACCACCCTTTGCAGCAAAGAATTCCACAGACCAACAACTTTCTGGGTATTTTTTTTCTTCATCTCTATCCTAAAGGGCCTTCTTCTATTCTTAAACTATAGCCTCTAGTCCTAGTCTCCCCCAACATCGGGAACACGTAATCAGTTTCTATTGTGTCTAATCCCTTAATAATCTTACATACCTCAATCATAGCTCCTAAATTCCAACGTATACAACCCCAGTTTATTCAACCTTACAGCAAACGTCAATCCCGCCGTCCCGGGAACTAACCTTGCGAATCTACGCTGCACTCCCTCAATAGTGAGAATGTCCTTCCTCAAATTAGGAGACCAGAACTGGACACAACACCCCAGGTGTGGTCTCACCAGGGCCCTGTATAACTGCAGAAGAACATCTTCACTCCTATCTCTATGCCCCTTTTTATGAAGGCCAACAAGCCATTGGCCTTTTTCACAGCTTGTTGGCCTGCACGCTAGCTGCATGCAAGCACACCTAGATCACGTTGCACTTCACCACACCCTAACTTGACTCCATTTAAATAATAATCTGCCTTCCTGTTCCTGCCACCAAAGTGGATAACCTCACATTTATCCACACTAAACTGCATCTTCCATGGATCCGCCCACTCACCTAACCTGTCCAAGTCCACCTGCATTTTCCTAACATCCTCCCCACACTTCACACTGCTACCCAGTTTCATGTCATCTGCAAATTTGCTAATGTTATTTATAATCCCCTTATCTAAATCACTACATGATAAACAACTGAGGACCCAGCATCAAGCCCTGCCGAACCCCACTTGTCAATTCCTACCATCCTGAAAGTGACCAGTTAATCCCAACTCTTTGTTTCCTGTCTGTCAACCAATATCCAAGTCAGCATCCTACCCCCAATACCATGCTCTTTGATTTTGCCTACTAATCTATTTTCAGACCTTATCAAAAGCCTTCTGAAAGTCCAAGTCTACCACATCCATTGGCTCACTCATGTCCACCCTCCTTGTCATATCCTTGAAGTTTGAGAAGATTAGTCAGGCATGATCTTCCCTTCAGAGATCCACGCTGACTTGTAATGAGACTATTATTTCTGTCTGTGTTCTGTTATTTCTTCTTTTATAATAGATACTAATATCTTCCCCACTACTGATGTCAGGCTAACCAGTCTGTAATTGCCCTTTCCCTCCCTCCCTTCTTGAAAAGCAGCACAACAGTAGCCACCGTCCAATCCACAAGCACCTCTTCTGAATCTATTGGACACTGAAAATGTTGACCACTGTGTCCACAATTTCAAGAGCCACCTCTCCAAGCCCCCTGGGTTGCAGTCCATCAGGCCCTGGGGACTTATCAGCCTTCAGTCTGTTCAATTTGCTCAAGCCACATGCTTCCAAATCTGGATTCCATCAATTCCTCCATTACTGTTGGAATTTCTATCAATTTCTTCGATACAGCAGGACCTCTACCCCCTATCGCACCTTTACCTGGTAAAGACAGATCCAGTTTCTGTTAAACTCGTCAGCCATTTCCTTGCTTCCCATCATAATTTTGCCAACTTCTAAGGGACCAATTTTGGTCCTAACTAATTTTTTTTCTTCTTTGCATATCTAAAGAAGCTTTTACTATCCCCTTTTATATTGTTGGCTAGTTTACCCTCGTACCTCCCTTTCTTATTATACTTTCTGTTGCTCTTTGAAGGTTTCCCAATCCTTTAGCTTCCCACTCCTCTTTGCTATATTCTACTTCCTCTCCTTGGTCTTGCTACTGTTCTTGACTTCCTTTGTCAGCCACGGTTGCCCTTTGCTCACCTTAAAACCTTTCTTTCTCTTTGGAATGAACTGGTCCTGCATCTTCTGAAAAATGCCCAGAACTCCCTGCCATTTTTGTTGTTCCACTGTTCTTCCAGCCAGGGTATCCTTCCATTGTATTTTGGCGAGCTCCTCCCTCATGGCTGCATAATCCCCTTTATTCAACTGTAATACTGATAGTTCCGACTTTCTTTCCTTCTCCCTTTCAAATTGCAAATTAAGACTCACCAATATTGTGGTCACTATTACCTAATGGCTCCCCACTTCAAGGTCCCTTATCAAATCCGATCATGCAGTCCTTGCTCAGTTTAACTGACCTTTCTTTTAATTGTCATTATCTTCTGTAAATTGTGCTCTTTACACAGCTGAATAACTTTTGGATTGCTGGTTAAGAAAAAAAATTCTTGTCACTGTACTGTTTATTTGTCACTCTAGTGACAAATAAACACACTTTATACATAAAATTACAAAAGGTAGACTAAATTCTTCCCGCTTCTTCCTGGTGAGCAATTTAGCAAGGTCAGCTTGTGTCCTCCATAGGCCAGAACCATATTCGCCACTTCCAACGATCAAGAAAGTATCGTCTCCTTCATGACTGCAGGATTTTCAAATCCAATTTTACACCCAACATCACAGCCAAAACTTTCCATCACCTTTAGGAGAATTGTAGCAATAAGTTTGTGCAATATGTCCTACATAGGTCAGTGTAATAGCAACTATATAATTTATCCACTTAGGTTACCAGATAATAATGGCCAGGCCTCTGTGGAAGCTTGCCTGTGAATATTTAAGGTAGGATCATTGGGTCTTGCCTACCCAAACAGAAAGCAAGGCATCAGTTTAATATTTCATTAGAAATATGATGTCTACAATGGCACACAACTCCCCATGAAATTTCTAGTCCAGGTACGCTGCTGCATGTAAATTTCAACCCTTCTGACTCGGAGGAACAGCTGATGCCTGATTCAACAAACCTGTTGCATCTCTGCAAACCTTATTACATGTGAATCAGCATATTAAATCGCCAGTTACCTTGTGAGAGAAACCACTCATTAGCACACTGTTCCGTGCCAGCTCGCACATATCACAGGAACTCAACTTCCACACTTGGGCAGCTATGCTATACTCTTCCATCAGTGGTTCCTGAAAAAAACCCAGATTCGTTGAAAAAAGTCGTGCAGATCAATACAAATCTAAAAATAGACCAACAAAATACAAACTACAAATACAGAAAATACCTGACAGTTCAAATGCATTGATGTGCAAAGAAAGAGGATATTCTTTTCACACAAGATCCCAAGATAGAGGAGCAGAGGTAGGCCCATTAGGCCATCGGGCCTGCTCCGCCATTCTAATCATGAGCTTAGCCATCCTCCCACTCAGCCCCACTCCCCGGGATTCTCTCCCTAACCCTTGATTCCTTAAGAAAGACCTTTCAACAGAACTCAGTTCACCAAGTTGAAATACCATTTTTTTTCCCTTGCCTCGCTACTTGGTCCTGCTGACCGTTTCTGGTATTATCTGTTCTTATTTCAGATTTCTGCTGTCCACGGAATTCTAGTTCAAATGAACAACAACTCATTTGAAGGATCACTCTGAACCACGCACAGGAGTGACGTGCGGCAGAGAACAATGCAAAGTAAAACAAAAATGAGCTGAATGGCATGAAAGACGAGCTAACTTGTAAACTGATTATTTTAGATTGTGAAAAATTCTCCCAGCTAATTTAAACATTCTTCAGACCCAGTCGTATCCCATAAACCTTTACGGTAGAAGGTTGGAGGTGTTCTGAAACAGTTCACAGCACTTTCACACTGAGATCTAGGAATGCTCAGTTTTCATAGATTTAAAGATGCTCTTCATATTTGTTACATTTCTTTGCATCGCAAAATATGTTAGCCCTCCTATATTTCTAAAAATGACTATTTTTTTCAGGATATCTAGACATGGCTATATTACGGGACATGATATTTAGATATACTTCTACACTTGGGTCACATAATGCAATGTGCAAATATATATTAAACTAACTTTTCTTTCTTTGTCAATCTTTTTATTAAACATATTGAAGTAAACAATACACGAGGAGAATAGAATACAGAATCGAATAGTAAAAGCAGAAACATCAATATATTGCGATACATAATTACAACATATTTCAGATTGAACAATATTTATCCCTTTCTCTTCAATTTGAATATTCAAAAAAAGAAAGAAAAATTAAAACATCTAACCTACCAAAATTAACAAAAAAAAAGGCTGGGCTGCCTAAACTTAGAGTTCACTACAACAGATCAATACAAACTATTCATCTGGTCCTTGCCAATATAAAAAACAGAAATCCAATACACTCTGAAGGTAAAGTCAAAACACTAATTAACTCATGTGAAAATAGTTTATAAAAGAACTCCAAGTCTCTTCAAACTTAACAGTGGTATCAAAAGTGCAACTTCTCATTTTTTTCTAAAGTTAAACATGACATAACTTGAGAGAAGCATTGCATCAAATGGTGAATTAGGATCTTCCCATTTAATTCATGGCCAGCAGTGTAGTAAGGGCTGCAACCCGATGTGCAAAAGTGGGAACTTGACCCACCTCTGGAACTATAATTCCAAAAATAGCAGTCAATGGATTAGGTTGCAATCTAATGCCCTGTATAATTGACAAAGTCTTGCAAATATCTGTCCAATACCCTTCTGAGTGGTTACTTGTGATTTACATCTATCACGTATCGGACTAACATTCGGAACAATACAAGCCAATTTACCTTTCGCCATATGGTCCCAATGTACCACTTTAAACTGAATCATGAAGTCGAGCACGTAATTAAGAGGTAGTAACCATTCAAAAATCTTTTCCCCAAAGTTCTTCTGGGCGAAGTGACTAAGCTCCTCTAATTTTATCATTAGGAGAAAGTAATTTTTAACATAGTGGGAAGAAAAAAGTAATTTTGATTTGATTCCTGCAGCAGAAGCTGGACGGAACCAAATGAGTGTGACAATAATCTTCTGGGTAAATCCGAGCCCAAAAGCACTCAATCTAAATATTAAGATCACTCAGCGGATGAAGAAAAGAATGATTATAGTTGCTAGAAGCTTGGAGATTCTAATTCAAAGTTGATATGAATATCATGTCAGACAAATCTCATCAATTTGTAATGAATACAATGGGCTATTTTCCCAGATCTATGGCTTTGAAAAGGATTAGATGCTTAAAACTGATTCTGAACAATCTCAAGCATTTAGTCCATCTCATAATACAGCAGCAAGTGGGGCTGCTGCCGAACTGCCTCAATTTTGCCCTCCAGTGGTGCCTGAACAATTTGCATGTTCTCCCTGCATGGGTTTCCTCCAGGTACTCCATTTTCCTCCCCTATCCAAGTATGTGCCAGTTCGTAGGTTAACTGGCCACTGTAACTTGCGCCTGGCGTAGAGATAAGGGTAGAATCTGGGGGGAGTTGATGGGAATGTGTCAATAGGTGAAACATGAAAATCTGCAGACATTATGATTGTAGTGAAAACAGAAATGCTGGAGGAACCCTGAAGAAGTGCTCAGGTTTAAAACGCCAGTCATATGCATCTTTACCTCCTATGGGTGTTGTGAGGCCTGTTGAGTTCCTCTAGTATAAATCGTTCTTTTACCACTGATACAGACTCAGTGGGCTAAAGAACATGACTCTGAGGCTCTACAAATCTTCATTTTGACATTTTATAAATGCTGACATCTATGGCCTGGTTAAATTGAGGCTAGTAGTTTGTGCACAATACCTTTTAAATTTGGACATACAGTACGGTAACAAGCCCTAACAGGCCCACGTGTTTGTCCTGGACTCCCGGGTCGTTTTGATTGGTCAGAGGAAACAGACATAGACGTGGGGAGAACGTCCAAATTCCTTACAGAGTTTGTTACAGCTAAACTGTAGTTAAGATACTTTGATTTTTATATCGATTTCACTAACCTTGGTAAAGTGAAACTGTAGAGGATCATCAGTGGAGAGAGACACCATTAGACCACGGGAAAGATACTCAGGCAGTGGATTTCTATGATAACTGAGAAAAAGGCTGTTGTTGCTCAGAGGAGACATTGCAATTCCAATTTGATCCAAGTAGTACAGATACTGCAACACTGGAGCCTGCAAAAAGGACACATCGAAATTCCAGAATTCTGTGCATCACTGAAATCGCATTAAGGAAACGGACAACTTGACATTTTCTCAACAAGCATATTTCTTGATGAAGATTGACTGATCTAGAAAACTAAACATTCCTACCCTAAGCATGTGGTATACACAAAAAAAACCTCTCAGGGAAGGAAGGAATGCATATCCCAAGGACTACTTCATTTCTTCAAATCCATGACCTTCCACAAAGTTTTAGTATCATGGAAAATTATGCTGCCAGTTCATTTTACTCCAAAGTTTTCAAATCAGAAATCAGATGGAGGACAACATGGGTTGACTTTAAGATTTGTCAAAATTTCAAACAATGTCCTTCAAGCAAACAG
Organism: Narcine bancroftii; assembly: GCF_036971445.1. Classification (NCBI taxonomy): domain Eukaryota; kingdom Metazoa; phylum Chordata; class Chondrichthyes; order Torpediniformes; family Narcinidae; genus Narcine; species Narcine bancroftii. The sequence continues at coordinate 251,166,150 of NC_091473.1, forward strand.
ATGAAATTTGCGTTGCTTCAATCATTCATGTCATTCCAATACACCACTCACAAGTATGCTTTAATTTTTAAAAATTTAGACATACATCACGAGCCCATGACGCTCAATTACACCCAATTAACCTACAACCCCCAGAACGTTTTTGAACAGTGGGAGGAAACCAAAGTCTCTGGGGAGAACCTATGCAGACACGGGGAGAATGTACAAATTCCTTACACACAGGGCCAGATTAGAACCCTGGTCCCAATCACTGGAGCTGCAACAGCATTGCACTAACCGCTATGCTAACCATGCCATCCCAAAGTTTTGTTCCACAGCTTTTGAATCCAGTGGTCCCCCATTTCAAACCTGTTGTTTATAATTCGTTGGCTTGGCTTCGCGGACGAAGATTTATGGAGGGGGTAAAAGTCCACGTCAGCTGCAGGCTCGTTTGTGGCTGACAAGTCCGATGCGGGACAGGCAGACACGGTTGCAGGGGAAAAATGGTGGGTTGGGGTTGGGTGTTGGGTTTTTCCTCCTTTGCCTTTTGTCAGTGAGGTGGGCTCTGCGGTCTTCTTCAAAGGAGGTTGCTGCCTGCCCAACTGTGAGGCGCCAAGATGCACAGTTTGAGGCGAGATCAGCCCACTGGCGGTGGTCAATGGGGCAGGCACCAAGAGATTTCTTTAGGTAGTCCTTGTACCTTTTCTTTGGTGCACCTCTGTCACGGTGGCCAGTGGAGAGCTCGCCATATAACACGATCTTGGGAAGGCGATGGTCCTCCATTCTGGAGACGTGACCCATCCAGCGCAGCTGGATCTTCAGCAGCGTGGACTCATAATTCATGGAACGCAAAATAAGCATTTGACGTGTGAAATTAAAAGTCAATTGTCTTTTTTTTTGTTCTTTTTATTGACCACAGTTAGATCATGTAATATATAGCACTTTTGTCTATACCTTTCGAAGTAAAAGACCGTGGGATATATTCTGTGAAACCATGAATCCAGATATCAGATGGTGGATGGGACCAGCCTCTCCACAATGTGGTCGTAACACAAATGTATTGAATCCTCTTTTCCTGTAAAGGAAATATCAACAACAATCACACTTGACCAAATCCCAAGTATCAAATTTATTATTCATAAAACCTTCACATCCAAGTTCAAAAGGCTTTGTTGGAAGAGAAAGCATTCATGGTTTAAAAAAAAAGGATTTGTTGATAAAGATGAGAGAAGATTACGGTGAGGCAACTCCTGTGGAGCATTAATAGTATTAGGGGCACAGTGAACCAAAATGGCATGTGCCTGTGTTGTGGAATTGAATGCAGATCCCTCAGATAATGCAGCAATCACATTTTTATTGATTTGCATCCAATATAGCTCTGCTCCATTCAGTGGATCAGCAACAACTATCAATCGAAGAATAACATCTTCTGATAAGACTCTCAATTGTTTTTATTTCCCCAGAGCAAAGGAAAGTTACTGTGAACTGTGACTGTATTTTACAAACCTGAGGAAGCAACTAAAACCAAGAATACTTTACTGAATTTGACAAGAAAATAAATGGTCAATTGTGAACAAGGAAAATCAAGGATGCGAAATGATTGTGGAAGATTTTCAAATGAATGCTAATTTATTACAAGGAACTTGCAGACTTTATCACTGCAGGGTGGTCTGCTCGGGGATTTCATGTTCTCAATTTGCAGTGGTGTTGAAAAGTGAATTTTTTAATTCCGCAAAAATTATGGGTCAACATGCAGGAGAGAAAGCAGAGATCAAATCTGGGATAAAGTTAAAACCCAACCTGATGCGGGTCAACCAAATCTGACCTCAGCCAAAGGACTAAAGTTTTTTTTTGTTTCTCCACCCATGATCCGATGCAGAGGGAGAAAATCAAAATAAAACTTGCTATGCTGTATTTGCTTTCTCAATCATCAAATACAAAAGGGCACATGGCAATACCAAGGACATCATGCGGTCCTGGTTATATTGGTGAACGAGGTCAGCACACCATTGTCACACCTGATCTACCCTGAACCAAAATAAACATCCCCTGAACCTAATGTAAACCAGAGAGATTGCAGATGCTGGAAAATAGGAGCAATGCGAAAACACGAGAGGAACTCAGCAGGTTAGACAACATTCATGGAAAACAATAGACAGTGAACATTTTGGGCCAAGATCCTGCCTCTTGATGAAGAATTTCAGCCCAACACATTGATTATCTGTTGCCTTCTAGAGATGCTGCCTGTCCTGTTGTGTTCTTCCAGTATTTTGTGTGTTGCTCTCAATAGTTGGGTACTGTTGGACTCTGTCAGGTACCCATGCTCTTGGAGGGAAAACGAGTTGAGATTTAAAGGCAACTTGAGCCAACCGATGAACTCTTCACCAAGTGAGATATAACCATTATACAGAGGAGCACTTCAAGAAGATTCCCTTCATTACACTTTTTAAAAAAAAAGAATTGTTGAACTAGTGAGGAAGCCCTTACTTGCGGAGATGATTCAGTACTGTCATGTTAGCATACATGTAGTACAAGTAAAAGGCATAGGGTGGGTTATCATCTTCTGTCCAGTTCACAGGCAATGGACTGTCCGCATTGAAAATGTGGTGTTCTGGTTTGGATTCATCATCGACACTGTCAAAGCCGACAACCTGTAAAAACCAATTCCACTCATCACGTACTTTCCTCCAAGTCTTTCTCATTAAAGCTGTTAAAAATGGTGGGAGTTTTGTATCACACTCATTGTGTAATTCCCTGATGAAACCAATGAGAGGGATTATAATCAAGGTGCTCTCAGTGCTTTCGGATCAAAAAAAATTTGAAATTGGTCCAGGCCACCTGGCACGGCAATATTTGAAGAGTCTGAGATCTATGCAAGGGAATACTCTGCGAGGGGAGATGGTGGAAGTGGATATGATAGTATTTAACAGGCAGGGGGTATTGACCATACGCAGGCAGATGGGATTAGTTTTAATAGGCACCATCGTCAGCACAGATGTTATAATGTTCTATGAAAATAAATATATTTGGCAAATAGTGGAATTTACAAAACCATCTGTTGCAATAGCACCGGTGAACACGTATAGGTTTAGAAATGATGATAAGGCATTAAGGGCTAAATATAAACACCCATTCAACAAAAACAATAATCCCTCCCAAAAATTTTCATGACTCCAGCAAAACAAGGCACAGAATGGTTCGTTATTTCTTAATTGGTTATTAAGATCCATCAAGTCTGTCTTTAGATGATCAGCATCTCTTTATTTGACCACCTACGAGCACAGCAGCCTGATCCAAGTGATCTGAAGCATCCAACACAAAACATTCAAACTAAATATAAAAGCAAGCTCAAAATAATTTTTTAACAGTGGTAAAATAAATTTCTTTATTGTAACAGATCCTAGGTTCAAGCTTCCTTTTATTCTCATGTAATAAAACATTAAGAATGTGACATCCAGATACACTTCAACTTTTGCCTGCTTTAAGACAGGCAAAAAGTCACTAATAGAATTGCTAAACAAGTTATTTACATCAAACAAAATAAAAATCAGAAACACTTTGGAGTTGTAAGTAAATAATGGGTGGTCAAGTTGCAAAAACAGAAGCAAAGGGATTTTGGGAGAAAACATAATGCCAAGTTAACACAAGCAGTTGTTTGTGTTCCATTCACTTTGGCAATTCCGACTACATTTAATGTACTCACATGCTGAAGGAACAAGTGAAGCTCTGGGTGATTGCGAGGATTAATTGTTGCTTCAAAAATGGGAATAAAAATGTTCTCCAACATATCTTGGAAGTTGCTGAGCTGCTTCTTTGTGCGGAAGACGTCACTGAAAGTAATTGAATGCCCAGTTAAATAACTCATCCTATTATCTCAGTAGACAGTCTCGGGTTACTCCCAAAGCAATTGTGCCAAATGGATTTATACAACAAGGTTGATTTAAGTACATAATCAAATGCTTATTCATGTTTCTACGAGATAAATGAGAAGTTGAACCAATCCAGTCCATTGTGCACAGCCATTCTTAAAGCTGGACAATAACTGAGATTGTGTTAGAAATAGATTCAAAATTATTAATTGAAATAAAGGTGGAAAGCTCCAGCAGAATTGCCATTTTGTCTTCTGAACTTGCTATTCATCATTAAATAAATGCATCCAAATACAGGTATAAACATTTGTAGGCAAGCTCATTTAAATCTTTGTGCACAGTTATATGAAGTGTAGCATCTGCTGTACAATTCATCAAAGAGCTGTGATAAGCAATTTCCCCTTACACAACTTATGGCGATGTTAAATTATTGCAGGGAGAGCAGAGTGGTGCACCTACTAAAACTGACAGGTAGTTTGATTGGCAACCATAAATAACCCCAATTATAGACCCTGGTAAAAGAATTGGGAAGAGTCAATGTACACATGGAAGAGGTTGGATCTCAGGAAAATAAATGGGAGAAGAGAGTACATTGTGAGCTAGTATGGACATGATGTGCTGAATGCCCTCCTTTTACATCAGAGAACAATACGAGAAATATGCATCTGCCTATTACTAAAACTACTTTCCGTGGAGGAGTACTTCATTATTGTGTACAAAAGGAAACAAGTAGCCATGGGCTACATCAACTGAACAACATTAGTTCACAATATGCACTTTGCTTAATTTAAAAGGCAGTTGAAAAGCAGTTCATGGAGTACCACATGGATAACTAATCATATCCATGGGACCATGGATTAAGTTTCAGGACATTGCACCCAATCCATAACCCAACAAAAAGTAGCTGGATCTTTCTGAAAGGCACCAGTAAAGCAGCTTCTGCTACGCATAATTATTTCAATTCTATTGGTCTGCTGGCCTACGAATCTATTTCTCCAGAATCTGTGAAAGAACCAAGTTTCAACCTCAGGAGCATTCTTTTCAGAAAGCCTTTGATAAAATTCTACTGAAGACTGTACTGTGCTAAATTAAAGCACAGTTAATATACTGTCATGAATTGAAAATCTGTTCACAAGCAGGAAAACAAGACAAGAAACAAATGGAACGTTCTCAACGTTTCTTCTAAACTCTAGTGAATGGAGACCATGTCAATCTAATCTCTCCTCTTCTCACATCACAGTCCTACTATCCCAGGGATTAGCCTGCTGCACTCCCTCTCTTAAATATAACTTTCCAAATGCAAAGAAATTGAAACATCTCACTGGATTCCAAGTGTGGTCTCACCAACGCGCAGTATATTTGTACCTAGTCATCTGCTTCCCCACTTGAATCCTCTTGAAATGAAGGCAACATACCATTTGCCTTCTGATCTAACTGTTTGCAGAATCTACATATTAGCTTTCAGTGACTGTTGTAAAAATAAAACACCCAGGTCCCTTTGTACATTAACATTTCTCAGTGTATCACCGTGTAAATAACATGCTGCTTCTCTGATTTTAGTGTTGTACTGTATCTGCCATATATTTCCTCACTTATGCAACGTGTCAAATTCACTGTGAGGCTTCTTTCTATCCTCATAGCTTGCAATTCCAGTCCATTACTCTATTTCATGCTATCTGAAAACTTGGAAATATTGCATTTTGTTCCCTTGTTTAAGTCATTGCTGTATACTGTGAATGCCTAGGATGCCTGTGACATCTCCTTCCTACACAAGCTGAGAATCTTGGATTTATTTCTTGTCTTGTTGAAGCAAGACAAGAAACAGGCAAGTCTTGTTGAAGCATACAAAATTCCAACTGTTACTGGACATAGTGGAGAGGATGTTTCACCAGACTGGGAGTCTAGGAAGTGGGGACTATAGTCCCCGGATACAGGCAAGACAGACTGGACTGAGCTGAGAATTTTTTCCACCTAAGTGCATGGTGAGGCAATGGAATGCTCCACAACAGAAGGCGATCAATGAGTCTATTTAATAAGGAGATTTAATAAGTAAATAGATTTCTAGATTTCTGTATATAAAAGGGAAGAGGGGCAGAAAGGGAAAGTTATATGGGTGGTCTTTAATTTGATCCTTTTTTAAAAAATATATTCTCATATATGCAAGACCTACACAAAAGACAATTTAGAGCTTTATGAATTTAATAGGTTTCTTTGAATTGTATGACTGATGTGAATTGGAGCCAGATACGATTCTCCACTTTTTAAATGCCCCTCCATGTTAGTTTTGCCTTTATCAGATTGGGCTTGGCCTGATTTATGATAACTATGACAGACTAATTTTTGACTTTACAGCAGACCATATTACTTACAAAAGCCGTGGCACCTGCACCAACCAGCACACATTGTTGGAGTAGACTTTGTGCTTCACTGCCCACTTTGCCAGTCGATCCCATTCGTCCCGAGAGCGACCGTATATGGACAGGCGCAGTTCTGCATTCTGGTACTTGCTTTCTTCAAGATCTTCCATCACTTCCTGCAAAGTTTTTTTAAAAATCAAAACTAAATTTTTTACAGTTAATATACGTCAAATACATTTGTAAAGCAAAAAAATCAGGTTTGTTCATTCCTTCTTTATAGAGGAAGTAGCAATATTAGATGTTAATATTGAGTTGATATGGAGTGCAAAAAGATGTCATAGAGACCAGTTTCCCCATCACTCTTCCCTCCCTTATTGTATGTCACTTTTTGTCAGACTTAATCTGGAGTGGATGTAGTTTCAAAGTTCTTAGCACTTACTTTATTTTTATTTTCCTTGAATGAAATTTCTTAAATACCTGCCACCAGAATTAACAATTCCACGTTTGGCAAATTTGCAGAAAGAATTTCTTTGTCTTCACCAAGTCATTCAAGACATGCTACTGCTCTCAATAAACTCAAGCCCAGCATCTGAGACTTGGTTTAGTTCCTCACAGTACATTGGAGTGAAAACAGTAGGTCAAGAGAGATTGTTAAGGAATCACCCATGCTTTAATATCTTAATCTCAAATATTGTGACAAGATGTAGCTCAGTTAAGACCAAATATTTCCTAGCACCAGAAAAGCAATTGCCTGCATCCATTATTGGTGGAGCTGGACACACTGGGATGATGAAAAGTAACAAATTTCATACTTAAAAGTTTACAAGAGATAAAGTATGACACTTTATTTAAAGTATGAAACAATATTTATTTACATCAAAACCATTTCTATCCATTTATTTATGCAGATTAAGTACTTGTCCTGCATCTGTAATAGTCTGTACATGTACGATGTCTGGTTGTGTATCTGTGTATTTTGCACTGAGGACCGGAGAACACTATTTCTTCGGGTTGTACTTGTACAATCAGATGACAATAAACTTGACTAATGTTTTTCATAAGTAACCATGAGTTTTACGCTCATACGCTTTACATTTATTGCAATTCTAACCTTTATAATGTGACCAAAGTATTTGCCACCAACGTAATTATTAGTTTTGATGAAAATCTCACGAAGAATTGATTCTCCAATTGGGTTATACTTGGCGTTGAATTTATCAAACCGATGAAAGGTATTTCGATCCTAGGACAGAAAAGACAAATTGAGAATGTCAAAAATGAGATAATCTGGTAAAGGATTGGTGCAAAACATTCCCACCATTCACCAGCTTTCTAATCACAAGGAAAGATAACTGTAAATAACTGTGAGCAGTCTTGCCATCTTTAATTTTTGTTTTGTTGCTCCCCAGGGAAAGCTCCACAGTGGCGTACAACAGTACAGCCTGACACCTCAGCTGAGGAGTCATTGAGGCAAGTCAGAAAAACAAAAACCACAAAACTGAGAACTAACAGAGAAGACCAAATTAATCATGTCTGCCAATGTGACCAAGAAAATGATGCAACAAGATGGAAGACTCCCCATAGTCCTTTGGGTAAAAAGGCAATGGAGTAAACCCTCATCCAAAAGTTGGCAACAATGCCATCAACCTTACTACGCTGTATAAATTATATGCGATAGCGCTACCAACTTTCCCACGCTGTATCGATTGTGTGCAACAACGCTTCCGACTTTCCCACACTGTACAAAATGTACATTTAAATTTAATTGGGCAATGGTAACTTTTATGAACACTGATTATTCAGCCAACTTTTAGTTAAAGGGTGGGGGTTCAGGTGTGAGTACCAGTTAGCATTAGAGAGATTGCTAAAAAACTAGGAAACAGCTAACTAGAAGATCAAAAATACAACTCAAAAATAACTAGCACAAGGCATGTGGTGTAGATACAGAATTCATGGAAAATGTGGAATAAATTTAAAATTTATAAATAATGTGCTCAAAGTTGTTTTTCATGCTCAATAAATATATTTTGGAAAAAAATACATACAGCACGGTAACAAGCCCTTTCGGCCCACGAGCTCGTGCCGTCCAATTACTACACCCATCCAACCAACCTACAACCCCGTTTTGGGATGAAACCAGAGTACCTACAGGAAACCCCTGCAGACAAGGGGAGAACTTCTTACAGTTAGTTCCATGTTTTCTGCTGTCTCTATCACCCCTCTGCATTTTACATTTCAGCTTCATCCAGGTTAATCATTACTTCCTCTTCAAGAAAAAAATTTCTAAAAATAGCATCTGAAATGTTTCTGTACAAGGTGACTTACTGTAGCAGAGCAGCATTCAGATTCAAAAGCATCCTGGCAGACAGTTCAGCACTTGTAATTAAAGCATTTAAGCAAAATGTAGCCATTCCTTGCATTTTGTTCAATTGCCGAGAGGGGAAAATTTATTCCAAAGAAGATTTTACAGGATTCGCTGGGACTGTAACAGCATTGCGCTAACCCTATTCAGGGGCTCCCCAGTTACAGGTGGCAAGGCTCATAGAAATCCAACTTGACACAACTTTTCCTTATACATTTTTAAGTGTTATTCAAGGTAGTAATGTAATAATAAATTATTTTGTGGTCTTCATTAGTTTAATTATGGGTAGTGTTGGGGTGAATATTTAATTACTGACAGCAATATGATATGGGTTACTTCAGAATAGATGTTTCTGAATCAGCCCAGGTACAATTCAGAGGACTGGAACTGTAACTTGGGGGGTGGGGGTGGGAAATCAGGATTTTTACGATGCTTTGATACTTGGCATAAAATGCCACATGTTTGAGCTTTCTATGACAAGACGCTGGACATCTTTATTCTATTGTCAGCTGCTATTCATTTTCAACTGTGAAGCTTCCTGATTATATCCCATTCGACTTTTAAATAAATGAATCATCAAAGTCTACTTGAATTGCACAAATAATTTCTAATACATTTCTGCGATTTTAACTCACAATTGAACAGACCTACTACTTTGAAAGAAGTGTTTACATGTCACTTTTGCCTTTCTTCTAGAGCATATTACAATGTCAAATGACAAATAATAACTGAATTATTTCTTTAGCTGCATCTTTCATGTTGCCATATCACAATCCATCACACAGGGCTATTATTTAGTCCTCTGGAATCCATTGTCATTAACCTTTAGTTCCATGTTTTCTGCTGTCTCTATCACCCCTCTGCATTTTACATTTCAGCTTCATCCAGGTTAATCATTACTTCCTCTTCACCAAAAAATTTCTAAAAATAGCATCTGAAATGTTTCTGTACAAGGTGACTTACTGTAGCAGAGCAGCATTCAGATTCAAAAGCATCCTGGCAGACAGTTCACCACTTGTAATTAAAGCATTTAAGCAAAATGTAGCCATTCCTTGCATTTTGTTCAATTGCCGAGAGGGGAAAATTTATTCCAAAGAAGATTTTTATCATAGAAAAAACTCCTCTTTTCCATAAAGATCAGGATGGCCTTGCTAATACAAGGAACAATTATAGCTACTAATGTTAACCTCTCCTCTCTATGATGTCAAAGGAAATGCATATCGAATGAACAATGAACAGCGAGCGTCTGCTTTCCGTCATGCTGATTCTCCATGTGATTTCATGTTTTTGGTCTCCTAAAATGTTCCAACAAATCCAAATGCAAACTTGAGAAACAATGCTTCAACTTTAACCTCGACAATTCCCCAATCCCCAATATGACAGCTGTGGCATATTCATTCAAATCTGAAGATGAATCCTTGAATATGGTCCATTCCACAGATTCAAAGCAGTTCTCCATGCACTCCTCCGCCTCCCTTGACCATACTTCCACTGTCTTCAACAATAGTGCTGTATCCCTCAGTCTCAACGTGCACTGGGAGGATGGCCAGGTGATCAGATTTGCCAGTGTTGCGATTGATAGCACAGGAGGTGTTCTTGATGGTGGTATAACAGTGGTCAAATATGTTGGCTCCTCTGGTTGCGCAGGTAATATGTTGATGGTAGTTTGTCAGACTTCTTCAGGATGGCCTGGTTGAAGTTCCCCACGATAATCAGGAAGGCATCAGGGAGTGCTATCTCATGATTATAGCGCGAAGCCCCTCCAGTGCTAGCCTCATGTTAGCCTGGGGCAGAATGGACACAGCAACCGAGATGATGGCAGAAAACTCCCTCAGTAGGTCAAATGGACGATGGTTGATCACCAGCTGTTCCATGTAAGGGAAGCAGGACTGGAACGTGACTGTCGTGTTTGTGCAATATGATGTATTAATAATTAAGCAAACGCCTCTACCTGATGCCAGTGCTGGTCTGTATGGCGGAAGGTGAAGCCGTCAGGCTAAAGTGCTGCGTCCAGAATGCTTTCATTCAGCCAAACCTCACACAGCAATCCCAGATACCCTTCTGCTGCTGTAATCTCGCTTGGAGTTCAGCAGTTTTATTTTCTAAAGATTGTACATTAACTAGGTAGTAGTAGGGAGTGGAGGCCTCAGGGCTCAGAGTTTTAGTTTAAGCTGTAGCCCATTCCCCCTCCACCAGCCCCTCTGCGTCCACGTGGTCAGATCTTTCTTAAGGGGCTTGTGCACCAGCTGCCTGAATTTGCTGTTTCTGATGAGCGCTTGGCTTTTCAACGTTCTTAATACAGTTACGTACAGGCTTGTCATTTTCTGTGGCTATAGGTTTGAGCTGTAGTAGTTCTAAACAGAAATATTTGATGCAAAGAGTTAGTACAGTAAGGCACCATCTTTTTGTATGCAAACCCCCAAACATCAGAGAAGATCAAAACTGGACTCAAGCCACTGGAGCTGTTCCATCCAATAATGATGAATTCAACAATTTCAGTTAAGTAATTCTTCCCCCCTCCCCCACACCCCCCCACCAGAGGGTCAGAAGTGGCCACTTCAGATGAAAGTCATCCACTTGTAACAGTAACTCGATTTTTCTTTCTACAAGATTCTCCTGGAACGCAGACATGAGAAACTGACTGCCCTTGCTGGAAGTGAGGGCAAAAATCAAAATACTGGAGGAAAACAGTGAGTCAGGTAGAAAACATTTTGATTTTTTTTAAATCATGGGCTTCTCTTTTGTCTCAGATTTCTTACAACTGCTGGAGTTCCCACATGTTCCTTGATTTTCTTTCTCCTCTCTAACTGCTCTCATTCATCCAATAAATACCTGGCACTAAGGGCATTATGTCACCGGGACAACTTTGGTCTCCATCCTATCACATTCTCTTTATTCCCTCCACTCTCCCTTCCTCTGCAACTTGTTCTCATCAATTTGAAATACTGCGTTCCTCTCGCCATACACCTTGTCACACATTTTCAAGTCAGATTAGCTCTTTAACCAAGAGATGATTACCTACCTACAGGATTTACGATCATTTAGAAAAGTATGGACTTCTCAGGAAGGGTCAGCACAACTTTGTGAGGGGGGGGTCAAGCTTTAATAGTATTTTGAGGAAGTAACAACATTAAAAATAGGGCAGTAGATGTGTGTATATAGATTTTAGAAAGGTATTTGACATAGTAGTCTCATTCAGAAAAGTTGTCATCAGGCATGGGATCCATGGATTCAGAATTGGCTTCCCTCCAGAAAGCAGAAGTTAGTAGTAGATGGAACGCATTCTGTCTAGAGCACACATGTCAAACTCTGGCCCTATAATTATATTTGGCCCGCAAGATCATATTAAATATATATTAGAGTTGGCCCGCTGGCCGCCGCGCCAGTATAGCGCATGCACACTGAAGGTGAAAATGAAGACGCCAGAGGTGTGGAGGGATCTCAGAGTCCCGAATCCCGGGGATCGGAGCGCCGCACTCAGCCCGCCCGGCTCCCGGACACACAGACGCAGCTGGAGTTGGGGACCATCCTCGCTGGATCTGCGCTTCAGCGGCGACGCCGGACCGAACATCTCGTTGGCGATGCCTTCCCCCTCGCTCCGTGCATGGTGGACCCTGCCTCCCACTCCTTTTATTGGAGACGAGCCCAGCGCCATGAGATCGCAGTTTAATCCCTCTCCAACCATGGGAGGGGGTGGGAGCAACGCGCTCTTCTCAGCCAATTCCGCTGGCGTTTCAACGGGGGGTTCGGGTGCCTTCGTCAGGCGACCGACCTGTTGGTCCAAGACAAGGGGAGAGCGTACAAACTCCACACAGACAGCACCTGAACTCGGGTGAATGTGGAGCTGCGACCCCACATTCCACATCAGGACTGTGTGTAAGATTGGGAGCAGTGAGACGGAAGCTTATTTTGTTCCTGTGATTTAAGCCTTTCTTGGGGTGGGGGGGGGGGGGGTCCTTCTCTGACCACTTGCCTAACAATTAACCTAATCAGATGTGGAGTTACCACAATACAACAGTTCTCAACCTTTTTCTTTCCACTCGCGTCCCTGTGCCCTTGGTGCTCTGTGATTAGTAAGGGATTGCTTAAGGTGGTCTGTGAGTGGAAAGAAAAAGTTTGAAGACCACTGCTTTAATCATCCCTCATTGACTCGTCATGTGCACGGTTTCAGATCTCCAAAGGAAATGGGCCAGTGACAATGACAATGAAAGAGTTTATCCAAAACTATTATTAAACATTTATTTTAATAAAAAAAGTTTAACATTACATATGTTGAAAGAAGAGAAAACATGCAGATGTTGTTGAAAATTTTCAATAAATATTTAGTTCGGCCCTTGGCTTAGTCCAAGTTTTTAATTTTGGCCCTCCGTGAATTTGAGTTTGACACCCCTGGTCTAGAGGTTAGTGACTAGAGGAGTTCTGCAGGGATCTGTTCTGGAACCCCTGCTCTTTCTGACCTGGACAAAGAGGTAGAGGGATGGATCAGTAAGTTTGCAGATGGCGCAAAGGTTGGAGGTGTTGTGGATAGTGTCGAAGTTGTTATGGGTTACAACAGGATATACACAGGATGCAGATTTGGGTGGAAAATTGTGAAGTGAAGAATTTTTGGAAAGTCAAACTTGAAGGCAGAGTATATTGTTAATGGCAGGATTCTTAACTGTGAAAGAACCTTGAGGTTTAAATCCACAGCTCTCACAAAGTTGCCATGCAGATTGGTAGGGTCGTTAAAAAAGGCTTATGGTATGCTGGCCTTCATTAGTTGAGGATTGAATTCAAGAGTCGCGAGGTAATGTGGCAGTTCTATAAAATTCTGGTTAGACCACACTTGAAATATCATGTTTGGTTCTGGTCATCTCATTACAGGAAGGATATGAAAGCTATAGAGAGGAAACAGAGGAGATTTACCAGGATGATGCCTGGATTGGAGAATGTGTCTTACGAGGCTTTTCTCTTTGCAGTGAAGAAAGTTGAGAGATAGCCCTCAGAAGTTGAGAAGATTATGAGGGGCACAGATAGGTTGGACAGCAAACATTCTTTTCACAAGATGAGAACAGCAAACTTCAGTGGGCATCTGTACAAGGTGAGGGGAATAAAGTTGAGGGGAGACGTCGGGGTCTTTTTTTTTTTAAAAACACAGAACTGGTTGAAAGCTTGGAATGCATTGCCAGGGGTGGTGGAGGAGGCTGGTTCAATAGGGACTTTTAAAAGACACTTAGACAGGCACATGGATACAAGAAAAATTATGGCTTAGGAAAGGTTTAATTTGTTGAATGGTTTCTATTGGTCAGCACATCGTGGGCTGATGGACTGTACTGAGCTGTAATGTTCTATGTATTTCTAAAGGATGTAAACAAAGCAGTGAAAATAGGGATTAGAAAAGCATCAGCATATGGAGTTCGGATGGCGCATGTGGGAAAGTTAAGCACACTGACGATATTGAATTTGTGCCTTAACTCTGCCACATGCGCCATCCAATACGCTTCCCCACCATCCATACGCCAACCAAAGACATGCACAGGAATCAAGATTGCCATGCCCAGCCTTGGACCCCAAGCCGCCGAATAAGGTAAGTACACACATTTTTATTCTTATATGCCCTGTATCCCTGTTATAGTTTGTCAAATACAACAAGAATCTCAGATGAAAAAGGTAGGATTAAAAAATTTGCTACCAGACTTCGGTACTCCATGCACGCAGGCAAAATTCTGATGACCTCTATTCTGAGATAGGACCGATCCTTGGGTCCCAATTATATAACCATTTAACCACTTACAGCACAGAACAGGCCAGTTCGGCTCTGAGGTGCTAGAAATGAG